>NW_022630099.1:4926547-4964047 GCF_010909765.2 Amblyraja radiata
TAGTAATTCTCCTCTGTACTCTCTCTATTTTGTTGACATCCTTCCTATAATTAGGCGACCAAAATTGTACACCATACTCCAGAATTGGCCTCACCAATGCCTTGTACAATTTTAACATTACATCCCAACTTCTATACTACATGCTCTGATTTATAAAGGCCAACACACCAAAAGCTTTCTTTACCACCCTATCTACATGAGATTCCACTTTCAGGGAACTGTGCACAGTTATTCCCAGATCCCTCTGTTCAACTGCATTCTTCAATTCCCTGCCATTTACCATGTACGTCCTATTTTGATTTGTCCTGCCAAGATGTAGCACCTCACACTTATCAGCATTAAACTCCATCTGCCATCTTTCAGCCCACTCTTCCAACTGGCATAAATCTCTCTGTAAACTTTGAAAATCTACTTCATTATCCACAACCCCACCTATCTTAATATCATCTGCATACTTACTAATCCAATTTACCACACCATCATCCAGATCATTGATGTACATGACAAACAACAGTGGACCCAACACCGTTCCCTGTGGCACCCCACTAGTCACCGGCCTCCAACCTGACAAACAACCATCCACCATTACTCTCTGGCATCTCCCATTCAGCCACTGTTGAATCTATCTTGCTACGCCACCATTAATACCCAACCATTTAACCTTCTTAACCAACCTTCCATGAGGAACCTTGTCAAAGGCCTTACTGAAGTCCATATATACAACAACCACTGCTTTACCCTCATCAATTTCCCGAGTAACCTCTTCAAAAAATTCAAGAATATTAGTTAAACATGACCTTCCAGGCACAAATCCATGTGGACTGTTCCTAATCAGACCCTGTTTATCCAGATGCTTATATATATTATCTCTAAGTATCCTTTCCATTAATTTGCCCACCACTGACGTCAAACTAACAGGTCTATAATTGCAAGGTTTACTCTTAGACCCCTTTTTAAACAATGGAACAACATGCGCAGTACGCCAATCCTCCGGCATTATTCCCGTTTCTAATGACATTTGAAATATTTCTGTCATAGCCGCTGCTATTTCTACACTAACTTCCCTCAATGTCCTAGGGAATATCCTGTCCGGACCTGGAGACTTATCCACTTTTATATTTCTCAAAAGTGTCAGTACTTCCTCTTCTTTGAATCTCATAGTTTCCATAGCTACTCTACTTGTTTCCCTTACCTCACATAATTCAATATCCTTCTCCTTGGTGAATACCGAACAAATAAATAGTACAATATCTCCCCCATCTCTTTTGGCTCTGCAGATAGCTGTCCACTTTGACTCTCTAATGGACCAATTTTATCCTTCGTTATCCTTTTGCTATTAATATAGCTGTAGAACCCCTTTGGATTTACTTTAACCTTACTTGCCAAAGCAACCTCATATCTTCTTTTAGCTTTTCCAATCTCTTTCTTAAGATTATTTTTACATTCTTTATACTCCTCAAGCACCTCATTTACTTCATGCTGCCTATAATTATTGTAGATCTCTCTCTTTTTCCGAACCAAGTGTCCAATTTCCCTTGAAAACCAGGGCTCCTTCCAATTATCCTGTCCGGTTATTGGAAATTGTTTTTTTATAATTTTATGTTTTATCCCTCCCTTCTTTCTATAGCTCTATCTTTCAAAAAAATCTGTAAAAAAAAATATTAGAAGCTGTGTTAATATGTATCTGATAAACAAATCGTGTTTTGGTTATGCTATGGATATGATTAAATTGTGACCACTGCCCAGTCCATCACCGGCTCTGACCTCCCCACCATCGAGTGGATCTATCGCAGTCGTTGCCTCAAAAAGGCAGTCAATATCATCAAAGACCCACACCATCCTGGCCACACACTCATCTCACCACTGCCACCAGGAAGAAGGCCTACCTTCCCCCACTACTACTGTATGTACGTATATTTATTTATTGCTCATTATTCTATGTTCGCTCTTCTGGGTGAGAATCTAAATGCATTTCGTTGTCTCTGTACTGTACACTGCACAATGATAATAAAGATTGAATCTTGAATCTGAATCTGAAGGTACAGGAGCCTGAAGACTGTAACGTCCAGGTTCAGGAATAGCTCCTTCCCCACAGCCATCAGGCTACTAAACGCAGCATCGAATACGCTCAGACCTCTGAACTGAAAAGATTATATTAATATTAGTTATTTGCACTATATAATTTATCGAACGTTTTCATGTTTTGTCGCTTCCCCCGTTATATACAATGTTTACATATTCACATATTCAGCAAGTAGGAATTTCATTGTCCCATCCGGGACATAAGATAATATGTCATATTTTATTGACATGTTTTCTGTTCATCTCTCCCTGGATTAAAGGATACGGAGATCACTTGAGCAACAACAGACTGGGGGGTAAATCATTGACAATGAACATGGTCAAACTCACCGAGTGCCTGCAGTGTGATGGTCGCTGAGGCTTTAGTGCCGCTGCCAACTTCAGTGACTGACACTTCGTAATCCCCATTGTCCGACTCGTTCACCGACCTCAGCAGCAGCGACCCGGTGGTGGAGTTTAAATCCACCCGTGACGTGTACTCAGGAGGGATCTGCAGGGTTGGTCCGAGCCACTGGACGATCGCATTCGATTTGAAATCCCAGTTTCCACCTCCGATAGCACTTGACGGCCGCACCGTGAACACCGCGTCTCCCCCGATGCGGACATCTAAGTTGCTCTTTTCCGTCACGATTGTAAACTTCTGCGACTCACCTGAGGGTGAGAAACGCGCATGAGAGCGAGGAAAAGTTCCAAGTGATAAGAGCAGAATTAGGCCATTCGGCCCATCAGGGCTACCCCGCCATTCGAGGCGGTCAAATGTGACACATCCCCCTCGACTACAACAGACAACAGACCATGGAGTAGAGGGGGCAGGAGTAGAGGCCATTCGGCCCTTCGAACCAGCACCGCCATTCCCTGTGATCATGCCTGATCATCCCCAATCAGTACCCCGTTCCTGCCTTCTCCCAATATCCCCTGACCCTCTCTCGCTATTTTTAAGAGCCCTATCTAGCTCTCTCTTGAAATAATTCTCTCCAGAGAACCGGCCTCCACCAGAGAATCACACAGACTCACACAACTCTCTGGGTGAAAAAGCGTTTCCTCATCTCCGTTCTAAATGGACGACCCCTTATTCTTAAACTGTATGTGTGGCCCCTGGTTCTGGACTCCCCCAACATCGGGAACATGTTTCCTGCCTCTAGCGTGTCCAAACACTTAATTATCTTCTAAGTTTCAATAAGATACCCTCTCATCCGACAATGCCTATTTGTTATCTCCCTGTCTCTTCTCAGCTCACCTGCCTGCCGTTGGTTTAAGAATGCAGCAGGCAGAATGGGGAGAGGGTCCAGAGGAGGTTTACGAGAACGATCCCAGGAATGAGTGGGTTAACGTACGATGAGCGTTTGACGGCGCTGGGCCTGTACTCGCTGGAGTTTAGAAGGATGAGTGGGTAGCACATTGAAACTTCACCGAATAGTGAAAGGCCTTGGATAGAGTGGATGTGGAGAGGATGTTTCCACTAGTGGGAGAGTCTAGGACCAGAGGGCACAGCCTCGGTATAAAATGACGTTCATTTAGAAAGAAGATGACAGGGAACTTCTTTAATCAGAGGGTGGTGAATCTGTGGAATTCATTGCCACAGGTGGCTGTGGAGGCCAAGTCAATTGATATTTTTCTTGAGGCAGACACAGAATGCTGGAGTAACTCAGCGGGTCAGGCATCATCTCTGTGGAGAACGTGGACAGGTACAACGTGCTGGAGTATCTCAGCGGGTCAGGCAGCATCTCTGTGGAGAACGTGGACAGGTACAAAGTGCTGGAGTAACTCAGCGGGTCAGGCAGCATCTCCGTGGAGAACGTGGACAGGTACAAAGGGCTGGAGTAACTCAGCGGGTCAGGTAGCATCTCTGTGGAGAACGTGGACAGGTACAAAGTGCTGGAGTAAATCAGCGGGTCAGGCATGCAGCATCTCTGTGGAGAACGTGGACCGGTACAAAGTGCTGGAGTAACTCAGCGGGTCAAGCAACATCTCTGTGGAGAACGTGGACAGGTACAAAAGCTGGAGTAACTCAGCAGGAGATGCAGCATCTCTAGAGAGAAGGAATGGGCGAGGTTTCGGGTCGAGACCCTTCTTCGATTTTACCAGCATCTGCAGTTCTTTCTTACACAGAGTTTTTTCTAAGGCAGAGATACATGAGTGTGGCTGTCAGAAGGTGTGGGGGAGATGGCAGGTTAATGGGGGTGGGGGGGGGGCGGGGGGAGTAGATCAGCCATGGCTGAACGGCGGAGTAGACTTGATGGGCCGAATGGCATAATTATGCTTTTAAATCCTGCTACCGTATGAATTAGCTTGAGCTAAAAAAAACACAAAAAGCTGGAGTAACTCAGCGCGTCAGGCAGTGCCTCTGGAGAGTAGAAATGGGTGACGTTTCGAGTCGAGACCTTTCTTCAGGTTAGGTGACAGAGTTGGGATGGGGTGGGGAGTGGTTGGTAGAAACACTGGGTCTGTTAGTAGAGTCTGAAGAAGGGTCTCGACCCGAACGTCACCTATCCTGACCCGCTGAGTGACTCCAGCACTCTGAATCTGTTTTTTTTTAATTTGTAAGGCAGCATCGACAGTTCCTCTGACCTCTACGCAAACGGGTGTTACATCCCAGTCCACTTACCTGTTAACAGGAAGAGGCAAACGAAGAGCGCAGTGAGCCGACAGTCCGCCATCGGGACGGAGCAGCGCCTCTCTCCGTAGCCAGCGGGGAGTCTGAGCCGCTGTTGCTGCCGCCGCCGCCCAGATCACTGCTCGCCCGCGTCACAAGAGGCGGGGAAAGGTCGGCTCAGCTGATCACAAAATGTCACGGCACGTTGATCAGAGAGAGAGGGAGAGGGTGAGACAGAGAGAGGGGGGGAATGAGTACGAATACGGCTTCTACTCGCTGGAATTTAGAAGTTTGAGGGGGATGTTATAGAAACTTACAACATTCTTAAGGGGTTGGACAGGCTAGATGCAGGAAGATTGTTCCCGGTGTTGGGGAAGTCCAGAACAAGGGGGTCACACAGTTTAAGGATCAAGGGGAAATCTTTTAGGACCGAGATGAGAAAAAAAAATTTCACACAGAGAGTGGTGAATCTGTGGAATTCTCTGCCACAGAAGATAGTTGAGGCCACAGTTCATTGGCTATATTTAAGATGGAGTTAGATGTGACCCTGGTGGCTAAAGGGATCAGGGGGTATGGGGAGAAGGCAGGTACAGGATACTGAGTTGGATGATCATATTTAATGGCGGTGCGGGCTCGAAGGGCTGAATGGCCTCTACTCCTGCACCTATTTTCCATGTTTCCATGTTTCTATGAAAGACTGCCAGATTCAAGGACAGTGTCTTCCCAGGCAACTGAATCATCCTATCAAAACCAAAGATCAAAACTTCATTGGTGACCCTCGGACTATACTTGATCGGACTTTGCTGGCTTGACCTTGCACTCAACGTCATTCCCTTTATCCTGTATCTGTACACTGTGGACGGCTCGAATGTAATCATGTACATTCTTCCCGCTGAATGGATAGATAGCAGGCGACAAGAAAGCTTTTCACTGTACCTCGCTACACGTAACAACAAACTGAAATAACACTAATGCCCTTGTCCCACTTAGGAAACCTGAACGGAAAGATCTGGAGGTTGCAGGTGGTCGCCGGAGGTTGCAGGTGGTTGCCGGAGGTTGCATGTGGTCGCCGAATGTTGCAGGTGGTCGCCGGAGGTTGCAGATGGTCGCCGGAGGTTGCAGGTGGTCGCCGGAGGTTGCAGGTGGTCGCCGGAGTTTGCAGGTGGTCGCCGGAGGTTGCAGGTAGCGGAAGCAGGTCGGGAGACTGACAAAAAACCTCCGGGAACCTCCGGGAACCGCACTGAAACCTTGGGTGGGGCGCAAAGTCTCCAGAGGTTTCCGTTCATGTTTCCTAAGTGAGACAGGGGCATAACTCATTCATTTGTTCCATATCTCTCTACATCACCGTCTATATCTCTCGTTTCCCTTTCCTCTGACGCTCTCTCTGAAGAAGGGTCTCGACTTGAAAAGCCACCCATTCCTTCCCTCCAGCGATGCTGCCTGACCCGCTGAGTTACTCCAGCATTTTGTGTCCTTATTCCGCGCTCAGGGATCCCAATAACAGCGCCTCCCACAGCGGTCCGGTTCTTCGGACAACAGCGGCGACCACTGGAGGAAGGTTGCTACTGCAGGGACAGGTACAAAGTGCTGGAGTAACTCAGCGGGTCAGACATGCAGCATCTCTCGAGAACATGGATGGGTGACGTTAAGACCCTAACCCTAACCCAGCCTCAACTACCTCCTCCGGCAGCTCGTTCCATACACCCACCATGAAAATGTTGCACCACAGATTCCTATTAAATCGTTTCCCCTTCACCTTGAACCAGTGTCCTCTGGTCCTCGATTCCGCTACTCTGGGCAAGAGACTCTGTGCGTCTGTCTACCCGATCTATTCCTCTCGTCATTATGTACACCTCTCTAAGATCACCCCTCATCCTCCTGCGCTTCAAGAAATATAGTCCCAGCGCTGCCCCAACCTCTCCCTGTAGCTCAGGCCCCTCGAGTCCTGGCAACATACTCGTGAATCTTTTCTGAACCCTGTCAAGCTTGACAATATATTTCCTATAACATGGTGCCCAGAACTGAACACAATATTCTAAATGTGGCCTCAACAACGTCTTATACAACTGCAACATGACCTCTGCATTTGTGGAGAACACTCACAGGTGATGTTCCGTGATGGTGACCAACTTCAGACTGATTTTATGAGGGGGGGGGGAGGCTGGATGTGATGTCGAAGCAGGAAGGACATTCTAGCTATTGAGGGAGCACAGCGTAGGTTCACCAAGTTAACTCCCGGGATGGCGGGACTGTCATATGCTGTGAGAATGGAGCAGCTGGGCTCGTACACTCTGGAGTTTAGAAGGATGAGAGTGTATCTCATTAAAACATATAAGATTATTAAGGGTTGGGACACGCTAGATGCAGGAAACGTGTTCCCGATGTTGGGGAAGTCCAGAACCACTTAGAACGGAGACGAGGAAACACTTTTTCACGCAGAGAGTTGTGAGTCTGTGGATTTCTATGCCTCAGAGGGAGGTGGAGGCCGGTTCTCTAGATGCTTTCAAGAGAGAGCTTGATAGGGCTCTTAGAGATTGCGGAGTCAAGGGGGTATGGGGAGAAGGCAGGAACGGGGTACTGATTGAGGATGATCAGCCATGTTCACATTGCATGGCGGTGCTGGCTCGAAGGGCCGAATGTCCTACTCCTGCACCTCTTGTCTATTGTCTATTGCCTATTTCCATGTTGTATCTCCAGACCTAAACTAAACTAAAATAAAACAAACCAAGCCATACCGAGCTAAACTAATGTGTATGAAAGAACTGTGGCAGGAAATTCCACAAATTCACAACTCTCTGGGTGGAAAGGTTTCTCCTCATCTAAGTCACAAATGGCCACAGATTCACAATTCTCTGGGTGGAAATGTTTCTCCTCATCTCAGTCCCAAATGGCCACAGATTCACAAAACTCTCTGGCTGGAAAAATAAATTCTCACCTCAGTCTTAAATGACCTCCACTTTATTCTAAGACTGTGTGTGGCCCCTGGTTATGGACTCGCCGAACGTAGGATACATTTTTCCTGCATCTAGCTTGTCCAGTCCTTTTATAATTTTATATGTTTCTATAAACCCCCCCCTCCCCTCATCCTTCTAAACTCCAGTGAATACATGCCTAGTCTTTTCAATCTTTCCTCATATGACAGTCCCACCATCCCAGGGATCAATCTGGTGAACCTACGCTGCACTGCCTCAATCACAAGGATGTTCTTCCTCAAATTCACAGTAGAATCCTAAACAGCGCAGAGCTTTGTGGTGATGGGAGGGGGGGGGGGGTTATTTAATAGGAACCTGAGGGGCTACGTTTTCTCACAGAGGGTGAAGAGTGTATGGAACGAGCTGCCCGAGGAGGTAGTTCAAGTGTTCAAGAGATGAGTCATTTATTGTCACATGCACCAATTGGTACAGGGAGATTTGAGTTACCATACAGACACACGAATAATAGTGGACACAACATACGATAGGATTTCATATGAACATCCCCACACAGCGTTTCCCACTGAGAGGAAAGGCAATACAGTTCATTGAACTTCCTCTTCGTTCACCCGTGTTCGGGGCCTTGAACCCTCTGCAGTCGGCCCGATGTTCAGGCCCTCTCGCCGGGATAATCGGAACACCGGCGTCGGAACGAAAGAACACTCTCCGCTGCTTGGAGTTCCCAATCGGCCACTTCCTTGTTAGAACAATAGAAACATAGAAAATAGGTGCAGAAGTAGAGGCCATTCGGCCCCTACGAGCCTGCACCGCCATTCAATATGATCATGGCTGATCATCCAACTCAGTATCCTGTACCTGCCTTCTCTCCATACCCCCCTGATCCCTTTAGCCACAAGGGCCACATCTAGCTCCACATCTAAAAATAAAACAAACCAAACCATGCCGAGCCAAACTAATGTGTATGAAAGAACTGCAGATGCTGGATTAAATCGAAGGTCGGACCAAACAGCTGGAGTAGATTTTCCAGCATCTGCAGTTCCTTCTTAAACAGTTGGAGTAACTCAGCGGGACAGGCAGCATCTCTGGATAGAAGGAATGGGTGACGTTTCGGGTCGAGACCCTTCTTCAGACTGAGAGTCGGAGTGGTGGGCGGCACCTATGACCCATCACACCGCCAACTCCCCTGACATCAGTATGAAAGAGGAACAGAGGACAATACGCTTATGGTGAGACAGGAAGGATTCTTGGGTGAGTCGTTTTCCCAGGGAAACACAGAAACCTAGAAACATAGAAAATAGGTGCAGGAGGAGGCCATTCGGCGCTTCGAGCCAGCGCCGCCATTTCTTGTGATCATGGCTGATCGGCCCCAATCAATAACCCGTGCCTGCCTTCTCCCTATATCCCTTGACTCCACTAGCCCCTAGAGCTCTATCTAACTATCTCTTAATCCATCCAGTGACTTGGCCTCCACTGCCCCCTGATCCCTTTAGCTACAAGTGCCACATCACACTCCGTCTTAAATATAGCCAATGAACGGGCATCAACTACCTTCTGTGGCAGAGAATTGCACAGATTCACCACTCTCTGTGAAAAAAATGTGTTTCTCATCTCGGTCCTAAAAGACTTCCCCCTTATCCTTAAACTGTGACCCCTAGTTCTGGACTTCCCCAACATCGTGAACAATCTTCCTGCATCAAGCCTGTCCAACCCTTTATGTGGAGAACGTGGACAGGTTGATCAGGTTGGTTATTGTGAACTGAGTGGACGTGTTGGGCGAAGCGATCGCTTAGTCTCACCGATGTAGCGAAGTTGACACCTGGAACTGCGGATGCAATAGATGAGGTTGGAGGAGGTGCAGGTGAACCTGTAATGTGATCTCAACTGATTAGACAGCTTGCAAAACAAAGTGTTTCACTTTACCTCGGAACACATGATTAACATAAATCCAAAGGTAATGTTACACCCTGATCTGGCCACAAAGGTCTATTGTCTATTGTCTATGAAGGCGGAAGTGAATATCAAGTCACCACAGGTCAACGGTAAACAAGGAAGTACAGATGAATAAAATTCCATCAGGGTGATAAACAAACAGCGATCATGTTTAAACACACCTCAGCACGGTGGAGGAAACTAACACACGCAACACTTTCCAAACCCCCCAATATACCTTCAAGTAACGCTTACAAGTGTCTCGACCCGAAACGTCACCTATCCCTTCTCTCCACAGATGCTGCCTGACGCACTGAGTTACTCCAGCACTTTGTACCTGTCCACGTTCTCCACAGAGATGCTGCCTGTCCCGCTGAGTTACTACAGCACTTTGTATATGTCCACGTTCTCCACAGAGATGCTGCCTGACCCGCTGAGTTACTCCAACACTCTGTGTCTGCCTCAAAAAAAATATCTATTGACTTGGCCTCCACAGCCACCTGTGGCAATGAATTCCACAGTTTCACCACCCTCTGATTAAAGAAGTTCTTTCTCGTCTTCCTTCTAAATGAACGTAATTTTATGCCGAGGCAGGTACAGGATACTGAGTTGGATGATCAGCCATGATCATATTGAATGGCGAATGGTGCAGGCTCGAACGGCCGAATGGCCTCTTTTCCTGAACCTATGTTTCTCTGTTTCTATGTTATGGGGAGAAGGCAGGAGAATAGGATTAGGAGGCAGGTTATGGCGGTGTGGAGAACGTGGACAGGTACAAAAGCTGGAGTAACTCAGCGGGAGAGGCTGCATCTCTAGAGAGAAGGAATGGGCGAGGTTTCGGGTCGAGACCCTTCTTCGATTTTAACAGCATCTGCAGTTCTTTCTTACACAGATTTTATTTAAGGCAGAGATACATCAGTGTGGCTGTCAGAAGGTGTGGGGGAGAATGCAGGAGAATGGGGGTGGGGGGAGGGGGGGTGGATGTAGATCAGTCATAGCTGAACGGCGGAGTAGACTTGATGGGCCGAATGGCATAATTCTGCATTTAAAACCTGCGACCGTATGAATTAGCTTGAGCTGAAAAAAACACAAAAAGCAGGAGTAACTCAGCGCGTCAGGCAGTGCCTCTGGAGAGAAGGAATGGGTGACGTTTCGGGTCGAGGTGACTGAGTTAGGTTAGGTGACTGGTTTGGGGTGGGATGGGGAGTGGCCGGTAGAAACACTGGGTCTGTTAGTAGAGTCTGAAGAAGCGACTCGACCAGAAACCTTGCCTATCCTGACCCGCTGAGTTACTCCAGCACTTTGTACCTGTCCACGTTCTCCACATAGAAGCTGCCTGACCCGCTGAGTCACTCCAGCACTCTGAATCGGTTTTTTTTTCTATTTGTATGGCAGCATCGACAGTTCCTCTGATCTCCACGCAGACGGGTGTTAAATCCCAGTCCACTTACCTGTTAACACGAAGAGACAAACAAGGAGCGCGGTGAGCCGACAGTCCGCCATCGGGACGGAGCAGCGCCTCTCTCCGTAGCCAGGGGAGTCTGAGCCGCTGTTGCTGCCGCCGCCGCCCAGATCACTGCTCTCGCCCGCGTCACAGGAGGCGGGGAAAGCTCGGCTCAGCTGATCACAGAATGTCACGTCACGTTGATCAGAGAGAGATGGAGAGAGTGAGAGAGAGACAGAGAGAGAGAGACGGAGAGTGAGACAGAGAGAGGGGGGAATGAGTACGAATACGGCTTGTACTCGTTAGAATTTAGAAGATTGAGGGGGGATCTTATAGAAACTTACAACATTCTTAAGGGGTTGGACAGGCTAGGTGCAGGAAGATTGTTCCCGGTGTTGGGGAAGTCCAGAACAAGGGGTCACACCGTTTAAGGATAAAGGGGAAATATTTTAGGACCGAGATGAGAAAAATATTTTTAACAGAGAGTGGTGAATCTGTGGAATATTCTGCCACATAATGTAGTTGAGGCCAGTTCATTGGCTATATTTAAGAGGGAGTTAGATGTGGCCCTTGTGGCTAAAGGGATCAGGGGGTATGGAGAGAAGGCAGGTACAGGATACTGAGATGGATGATCAACCATGATCAGCCCCTCCCAAGGTTTCCGTGCGGTTCCAGGAGGTTGCAGGTGGTCGCCGGATGTTGCAGGTAGTGGAATCAGGTCGGGAGACTGACAAAAACCTCCGGGAAAACCTCCGTTCAGGTTTCCTAAGTGGGACAGGGGCATAACTAATTTATTTGTTCCATAGCTCACTACATATATCTCCCTTTCCTCGGACGCTCAGTGTGAAGAAGGGTCTCGACTTGAAATGCCACCCATTCGTTCCCTCCAGCGATGCTGCCTGACCCGCTGAGTTGCTCCAGCGTTTTGTGTCCTTATTCCGCGGTCAAGGATGAAGGTTCCCAATAACAGCGCCTCCCACAGTGGTCCGGTTCCTCTGACAACAGGGGCGACCAGTGGAGGAAGGTTGCTACTGCAGGGACAGGTACAAAGTGCTGGAGTAACTCAGCGGATCAGGCAGCATCTATGTGGAGAACGTGGACAGGTACAAAGTGCTGGAGTAACTCAGCGGGTCAGGCAGCATCTCTGTGGAGAACGTGGACAGGTACAAAGTGCTGGAGTACCTCAGCGGGTCAGACATGCAGCATCTCTGGAGAACATGGATGGGTGACGTTAAGACCCTAACCCAGCCTCAACTACCTCCTCCGGCAGCTCGTTCCATACACCCACCATCCTCTGTGTGAAAATGTTGCCCCACAGAATCCTATTAAATCGTTTCCCCTTCACCTTGAACCCGTGTCCTCTGGTCCTCGATTCCCCTACTCTGGGCAAGAGATTCTGTGCGTCTGTCTACCCGATCTATTCCTATCGTCATTTTGTACACCTCTATAAGATCACCCCTCATCCTCCTGCGCTCCAGGAAATATAGTCCCAGCCCTGCCCCCAACCTCTCCCTGTAGCTCATACCTTCTTGTCTGTCAATATCCATATAATTTTTTTCTGAACCTTGTCAAGCTTGAAAATATGTTTCCTATAACACGGTGCCCAGAACTGAACACAATATTCTAAATGCGGTCTCACCACCATCTTATACAACTGCAACATGAACTCTGCATCTGTGGAGAACACAGGTGATGTGCCGTGATGGTGACCAACTTCAGACTGATTTTATGAAGGAGGGGGAGAGGGGGGGAGAGGGGGGCTGGATGTGATGTCGACGCAGGAATCACATTTTTGCTATTGAGGGAGCGCAGCGTAGGTTCACCAGGTTAATTCCCGGGATGGCGGGACTGTCAAATGCTGTGAGAATGGAGCGGCTGGGCTTGTACACTCTGGAGTTTAGAAGGATGAGAGGGTATCTCATTGAAACATATAGACATATGTTTAGACCAACGATAAACATATAGACATAACGACACTAGACTTCAGTGCCAGAATACAAACGGTAAAAATGAATATCCTACCTAAACTACTATATTTATTCCAATCTCTCCCAATTAATGTCCCCCGAGACAAATTCATAGACTGGGATAAAATGACCTCTAGATTCATTTGGAATAGCAAAAAAACAAGAATAAAACTAACAACACTTCAACTGCCGAAAAGCAAGGGTGGAATGGCTTTACCAAATCTGAGGAAATACTTTTAAACAGCTCAACTCAGACCTCTGGCTTGTTGGTGTAGACCTGATTATGAATCTCGATGGAAAGAAATGGAAAGGGAGATACAGGGTTACCAGACCCAGAATTTGGTGGGAGACAAATATCTGAGAGGGGCTTTGAGACATGCTATGGATCCAATAGTAGCATTTAAGTTAGTAATATGGAATGTTATATTGGAAAAATACAAATTAAAAAGAGGGGTTCACACATTGAAGTGGTTCGCATATGACTCAAAGTTTAAGCCAGGGGTGTATGATTCAAAATTCAAAGAATGGGCACAAAAAGGCATAACGGCAATGTATACAGTTTCTGAAAATGGCGAGTTTATGAGCTTCCAAGATTTAAAGTCAAAGTATGGTCTCGAAACCAAATATGTTTTTAGATACTTGCAATTAAGAGACTACTTTGCAAAAGAGATAAGGCCAGAACTAGATGAAACTTCAAATAATGTGATCAAGGTGATTGTGGATGCATACAAACAGAAGGGGTCTCGGGTCATCTCTGCTTTCTACCAAGCTCTGGTGGGAAGCGGGGGAGAATCAACGCTCTCCATAAAAACAAAATGGGAAGCAGAATTAAAGATTCAAATAACAGAAGAAGAATGGTATCAAATGTGTGAAACACAATGTTCATCCACAAGCTCACTAGTATGGAGAGAATTTTGCTGGAAGAATCTATCTCGCTTTTCTATAATACCCAAAATAAAAAGCAGACAACTTGCTGTCCAACAACACTGTTGGAGGCTGTGTGGGATTACGGAGGCAGACCACTCGCATATTTTCTGGAACTGTGTAAAGATAAGGCCATACCGGGAAAATGTTAAAGCAGCTGTAAAAAATATCTTGGGTTATAAAATCCCAAATACCTGCCCTGTGATGTATCTGGGGCTCATTAAAGATATTGTAAAAATAGAAGATACATGTTTGATTAAAGTTTTGCTTGCAGCAAGTAAGAAGGCCATTACCAGGCAGTGGCTTAATGAAAAAAGTCCAAAACAGGAACAGTGGTTAGAAATTGTGCGAGACATCTTTAATATGGAGAAATTGACATATTCCTTGAGAGTCAAGGAGAATTCATTTGAGAAGATCTGGGGAAAATGGACCGTTTATTTGAACCATGACACCAATTAGATAAATGCCGAGCTAGATATGGGAAGATTGTGTTATATAGAACTAGATGGTATGTTTGTATGAATATTGAATTATCTCCAGATAACTAATCAATGTAAGGTTTTTTCATTTTTTAATTTGGTAAGTGAACCACACGGTCTTATTCCAATTTGTTTATTTATAGAATTCTTTTTTCCCCCCTATCTATTTTTTTTTATTTTTTTATTGCTGATTTTCTTATTTTGTTTTATTTATGGTGATGATGTTGCACTGTTTTGTATTTATCTCTGAAAAACCAATAGAAATTAAAGTTTAAAAAAAAAGTATCTAGGAGGTCCTACTGCAGTTGTACAGGGACCTGGTGAGACCATACCTGGAGTATTGTGTGCTGTTTTGATCTCCAAGTTTGAGGAATGACATTCTTGCTATTGAGGGAGTGCAGTGTAGGTTCACCAGGTTAATTGCCCGGATGGCGGGACTGACATATAATGAAAGAATCGGTCGACTGGGGCATGCATGCTCTCAGTGGGCAGAAGGGCCCGTTTGTGTACCTCAGTACCTCCTTCGCTTGCTTGCTGTACACAGATGGGGGGTGTTTGCGTGTAGATACAGCATGAGGAACAGATAAATGAATCTACAGCCACCATCTCTTCTGTTTCCTCTTGATAAGAGTTCATTCCTCAAGTCACAGAATGCAAACGGAACGGGAGGGAGAAGGGGGAAGGGAGGCCATCAATGCATCGACGCACTCTGCATGGACACAGGCCCTTCAGCCCAACTCGTCGATGCTGACCCAACATGCCCCATCTATGCGAGTCCTTCATTGCCAGAGTATTTGAGTTTAGGAGCTAGGAGGTCCTACTGCAATTGTACAAGGCCCTACTGAAACCACACCTGGAGTATTGTGTGCAGTTTGTGTCTCCCAATTTGAGGAAGGACATTCTTGCTATTGTTTCAATAAGATCCCATCTGATGTTATTTCATTCTTCACATGTTTAAATTATAATGTTTTATTTTTAATTGTCTACTGTATATCGTGTTGTTACTTGCGAGCGGAGCATCAACGCAAATTCCTTGTATATGTACATACTTGGCTAATAAAAGGTATTACATTCAATTCAATTCAATTTGGGAAAAGGGGAAGTACAACGAGATCTGGGGGGTCCTTGTTCATCAGTCTATGAAAGTCAGCACGCATGTACAGCAGGCAGTGAAGAAAGCATGTTGGGCTTTATAATACGAGGAGTCGCGCATATGAGCAAAGAGGTCCTTCTGCAGTCGTACAAGGCCCTCGTCAGACAACACCTGGAGTATTGTGTGCAGTTATGGTCTCCTAATTTGAGGAAGGACATTCTTGCTATTGAGGGAGCTCGGCGTAGGTTCGCCAGGTTAATTCCCGGGATGGCGGGACTGTCATATGCTGAGAGAATGGAGCGGCTGGGCTTTTACACTCTGGAGTTTAGAAGGATGAGAGAGGTTCATATTCAAACATATAAGATTGTTAAGGGTTTGGATACGCTAGAGGCCGGAAACATGTTCCCGATGTTGAGGGAGTCCAGAACCAGGGGCCACAGTTTAAGATTAAGGGGTCGGCCATTTAGAACGGAGACGAGGAAACCCTTTTTCTCACAGAGAGTGGTGAGTCAGTGGAATTCTCTGCCTCAGAAGGCAGTGGAGGCCGATTCTCTGGATACTTTCTGGAGAGTTAGATAGGGCTCTTAAAGATAGCGGAGTCAGGGGATATGGGGAGTAGGCAGGAACGGGGTACTGATTGGGGATGATCAGCCGTGATCACATTGAATGGAGGTGTTGGCTCGAAGGGCCGAATGGCCTCTACTCCTTCACCGATTGTCTATTGTCTATTGTCAATTCATTAAGTGTCAATGCTAGAAAGAGATGAAACAGGAACAGTGGTGAAAAGATGGGAAGCATTTTAATAATTCACACTATTAACAAGAAATTAATGTTGGCGGAGGTTATAACTAAATATACATATATTACATTTATTCCATACATTTCACCAAATATTACAGTTCCTTCCGTTTTAAATATATCTATATAAATTCATCTTTCTTAAGCTCGCGAAACAGTTGAATATCACAGTTCTTTAATACTTGAATCATTTATTTTGTTACCAGATTGCATTTTGCATAAAATCATTATTTGTATGTGGATGTGTAATTTGGGGCTTTGTCATTTTGGTAAACTACCCAAGCGAAATATGAGGTGCTGCTCCTCCAATTTGCGGTGGGGCTCACTCTGGCCATGGAGGAGTCCCAGGACAGGAAGGCCGGATTCCTTTTCCTCACTTCCCCCCGATTCTGGACTCCCCCAACACGGGGAAACCTTTTTCCTGCATCTAGCCTGTCCAATCCCGTAAGAATGTTATATGTTTCTACAAGATTTCCTCTCATCCTTCTGAATTTCAACAAGCATATAAGCTGACGTTTCGGGGCTTTCCAGACAGCGGGAGGTCCGTGAAGATTTGGAGATGGTTTCTGGTGGAGATGGTAATGTCAGGGCTCTGTGGTGAGGTGTAGTTTTGGGATCATCTGTATTTCAGCTCAGCGTAGTCAGTCGTGTCCTCGATAACTATCTCCCCGCTCGGTTTCGCACCCGGACCGACAATCTGCGGTCTCCTGTAGATCACATCGCCCTCTCTGGTCTGTAATATAACGAACCAATGGGTCTTCGAAACATGGAGTAAAAAATGATGCAGGTGTAGGCCATTCGGCCCTTCGAGCCAGCCTCGCCATTCAATTCAATCCATGATTGAGTTTAATCTAGAGATACATCGCGGAAACAGGCCCTTCGGCCCACCGAGTCCATGCCGAACTGCGATCCCCGCACACAACACTAACCTGCACACACTAGGGACAATAATTACATTTACCAAGCCTATTAACCTACAAACCAGGGCCGAACGGCCTGTTTCCGCGCTGGGTGACTCTGTGACTAGTGTAGATGGGGCATGTTTACATTATTTACAATATACATCAATGATTTGGATGAAGGGATTCAAAGTAACATTAGCACATTTGCAGATGGCACAAAGCTGGGTGGCAGTGTGAACTGTGAGGAGGATGCTATGAGAATGCACGGTGATTTGGACAGGTTGGGGGAGTGGGCCGCTGCATGGCAGATTAAGTTTAATATGCTGAGAGAATGGAGTCAGCACCGCAATTCGCTGTGAACATGGCTGATCATCCCCAAGCAGTACCCGTTCCAGCCTTCTCCCCATATCCCCTGACTCCGCTATATTTAAGAGCCCTATCTAGCTCTCTCTTGAAAGTATCTAGAGAACCTGCCTCAGGCCGAGAATTCCACAGATTCACAACTCTCTGTGTGATAAAGTGTTTCCTCGACTCCGTTCTAAATGGCTTACCCCTTATTCTTAAACTGTGGCCGCTGGTTCTGGACTCCCCAAATATCGGGAACATGCTTCCTGCCTCTAGCGTGTCCAAACCCTTATCCTTCTAAATTCCAAAGTATACAAGCCCAGTCGCTCCATTCTCTCAGCATATGACAGTCCCGCCATCCCGGGAAATAACCTGGTGAACCTACGCTGCACTCCCTCAATAGCAAGCATATCCTTCCTCAAATTAGGGGACAAAACTCCACACAATACTCCAGGTGTGGCCTCACTAGGGCCCTGTACCACTGCAGAAGGACATCTTTGCTCCTATACTCAACTCATCTTGTTGTAAAGGCCAACATGCCATTCGCTTTCTTCACTGCCTGTTGTACCTGCATGCTTACTTTCATAGACTGATGAACAAGGATCCCCAGATCCCGTTGTACTTCCCCTTTTCCCAACTTGACGCAATTTAGATAATAATCTGCCTCCCTGTTTTTATACCAAAGTGGACAACCTCACATTTATCCGCATTAATCTGCATCTGCCATGCATCTGCCCACTCCCCCAACCTATCCATGTCACACTGCATTCTCATAGCATCCTCCTCACGTTTCACACTGCCACCTAGCTTTGTGTCATCTGCAAATTTGCTAATGTTACTTTGAATCCCTTCATCCAAATCATTATTTTTTTTGTTGGGGTATGTGTGTGGGGTGGTGTGGGGGGGGGGGGGTGGGGGTAACTTTTAAATCTCTCCCTGCACGGGAGACCCGACCTTTTCTTTGTCGGGTCTCCGTTGTCGTTGGGGCTGCAACGAGGAGCGGCCTCCAACAGGAAGACCGGGGACTGTGGTGCCGACTACTCACCTCACCGTCGCGGAGCTGGCCGAGTCCAGAGCGGGTGGAGCTGTGGTGGACGCTGCTGCGACCCGACCCCCGGAGCTTCGGTGGCGGCACCGGGAGCCCGCGGGTCCCTGGAGGGAGACCGCTTTTCCGGGCTCCCGCAACGGCGACTTCTCCCGCCCGAGTTGCGGGGTTGAAGAGCTCCTGGAGCGGGGCCTTACATCACCGCCCCGCGCGGCTTGGAATGGCCGCGGGATTGCGAGCGCGCGCCGGGGCTCTAACACCAAGACCCGGTGTGCGACCTTGCATCACCCGCCGTGGCTTTAATGGCCACGGGACAATTCGCCATCGTCCGCCGGGGGCTTTGACTTTGACTCTGACATCGGGGGGGGGGGGGGGGGGGGGGGGGGGGGAGTGCAGTGGAGAGATAAGTTTTTTTTGGCCTTCCATCACAGCAATGTGATGGATGTTTATGTAAATTGTGTTGTGTCTTGGGTCTATTTGTTTGTAATGTATGGCTGCAGAAACGGCATTTCGTTTGGACCCCAAGGGGTCCAAATGACAATAAATTGAATTGTTGTATTGTTGTAATGTATATTGTAAATAGCTGCGATCTCATGAGAGGGGGTCTAATGGAAACCATATACAATTCTCAATGGATTGGACGGGCTAGATGCAGGAAGAAAATATTCCCATGTTGGTGGAATCCAGGACCAGGGGTCACAGTTTAAGAATAAGGACTGAAATGTGGAAAAAATGTGTCCACTCAGGACATTCTTGCTATTGAGGGAGTGCAACGTAGGTTCACCAGATTAATTGTCGTTGTGCAGTGTACAAGAACAGAGACAACGAAATGCAGTTAGCATCTCACGCAGAAGTGCGAACACAGAAATAATGTTACAGTAAATGTTTCTATGTTTATCCAGTAGCAGAAGTGCAATTTCCGGGGAGGGAGATAATTCACTGGGGGAAGGAGAGTCCGGGGGGGGGGGGGGGAACTGGTAATCACCAAGGCGTAGAGTTAAGTAGGAAGGACCTTCTTGCCATAGAGGGAGTACAGAGAAGGTTCACCAGTGGATAAATGTGAAGATATCCACTTCCGTGGCAATAACAGGAAAGTAGACTGTTATCTGAATGGTGGCAGATTAGGAAAAGGGGAGATGCAACGAGACCTGGGTGTCATGGTACACCAGTCATTGAAAGTAGGCATGCAGGTGCAGCAGGCAGTAAAGGAAGCGAATGGTATGTCAGCATTCATAGCAAAAGGATTTGAGTATAGGAGCAGGGGGGTTCTATTGCAGTTGTACAGGGTCTTGGTGAGACCACACCTGGAGTATTGCGTACAGTTTTGGTCTCCTAATCTGAGGAAAAACATTCTTGCCATAGAGGGAGTGCAGAGAAGATTCACCAGACTGATTCCTGGGATGGCAGGACTTTCAAATGAAGAAAGACTGGATAGACTCGGCTTGTACTCGCTAAAATTTAGAAGATTGAGGGGGATCTTATAGAAACTTACAACATTCTTAAGGGGTTGGACAGGCTAGATGCAGGAAGATTGTACCCGATGTTGGGGAAGTCCAGAACAAGGGGTCACAGTTTCAGGATAAGGGGGAAGTCTTTTAGGACTGAGATGAGAAAACATTTTTTACACAGACAGTGGTGAATCTGTGGAATTCTCTGCCACAGAATGTAGTTGAGGCAACTTCATTGGCTATATTTAAGAGGGAGTTAGATGTAGTCCTTGAGGCTAAAGGGATCAGGGGGTATGAAGAGAAAGCAGGTACAGGATACTGAGTTGGATGATCAGCCATGATCATATTGAATGCGGTGCATGTTCGAAGGGACGAATGGCCTCTACTCCTGCACCTATTTTCTATGTTTCTATGTTTATATGTGTCTATGTAACAACCGCAGGGAAGGAGCTATTCCTGCTGGTCCGGGAACGGAGAGACCCGTAGCGCCTCCCGAATGGTAGGAGGGTAAACAGTCTGTGGTTGGGGTGAGAGCAGTCATTGGCGATGCTGAGCGCCCTTCGCAGACATCGCTTGCATTGGACAGACTCAATGGAGGGGAGTGAGGAACCGGTGATGCGTTGGGCAGTTTTCACCACCCTCTGAAGTGCTTTCCGGTCGCAGACAGAGCAGTTGCCATAACATACTGCGATACAGTTGGTAAGGATGCTCTCGATGGTGCAGCGGCAGAAGTTCACCAGAATCTGAGGATAGGTTGACAGGGCTTGTATTCACTGGAGTTTAGAAGGATGAGAGGAGATCTCATTCAAACACATAAGATTGTTAAGGGCTTGGACACGCTAGAGGAAGGAAACATGTTCCCGATATTGGGGGAGTGCAGAACCAGGGGCCACAGTTTAAGAATAAGGACTGAAATGTGGAAAAAATGTGTCCACTAAGGAGATTCTTGCGATTGAGGGAGTGCAACGTAGGTTCACCAGATTAATTGTCGTTGTGCAGTGTACAAGAACAGAGACAACGAAATGCAGTTAGCATTTCACGCAGAAGTGCGAACACAGAAATAATGTTACAGTAAATGTTTCTATGTTTATCCAGTAGCAGAAGTGCAATTTCCGGGGAGGGAGATCATTCACTGGGGGAAGGAGTGTCCGCGGGGGAGGGGGGGAGGGGAGGGGGCAAACTGGAAATAACCAAGGCGTAGAGTTAAGTAGGAAGGACATTCTTGCCATAGAGGGAGTACAGAGAAGGTTCACCAGTGGATAAATGTGAAGTTATCCACTTCTGTGGCAATAACAGGAAAGTAGACTGTTATCTGAATGGTGGCAGATTAGGAAAAGGGGAGATGCAACGAGACCTGGGTGTCATGGTACACCAGTCATTGAAAGTAGGCATGCAGGTGCAGCAGGCAGTGAAGAAAGCGAATGGTATGTCAGCATTCATAGCAAAATGATTGGAGTATAGGAGCACGGAGGTTCTACTGCAGTTGTACAGGGTCTTGGTGAGACCACACATGGAGTATGTCTCCTAATCTGAGGAAAAACATTCTTGCCATAGAGGGAGTGCAGAGAAGATTCACCAGACTTATTCCTGGGATGGTAGGACATTCAAATGAAGAAAGACTGGATAGACTCGGCTTGTACTCGCTAAAATTTAGAAGATTGAGGGGGATCTTATAGAAACTTACAAAATTCTTAAGGGGTTGGACAGGCTAGATGCAGGAAGATTGTTCCCGATGTTGGGGAAGTCCAGAATAAGGGGTCACAGTTTCAGGATAAGGGGAAAGTCTTTTAGGACTGAGATGAGATAACATTTTTTACACAGACGGTGGTGAATCTGTGGAATTCTCTGCCACAGAATGTAGTTGAGGCAACTTAATTGACTATATTTAAGAGGGAGTTAGATGTGGTCCTTGAGGATAAAGGGATCAGGGGGTATGAAGAGAAAGCAGGTACAGGATACTGAGTTGGATGATCAGCCATGATCATATTGAATGGCGGTGCATGTTCGAAGGGACGAATGGCCTCTACTCCTGCACCTATTTTCTATGTTTCTATGTTTCTATGTTTCTATGTAACAACCGCAAGGAAGGAGCTATTCCTGCTGTTCCGGGAACGGAGAGACCTGTAGCGCCTCCCGAATGGTAGGAGGGTAAACAGTCTGTGGT
The DNA here is from genome assembly GCF_010909765.2 of Amblyraja radiata. Classification (NCBI taxonomy): domain Eukaryota; kingdom Metazoa; phylum Chordata; class Chondrichthyes; order Rajiformes; family Rajidae; genus Amblyraja; species Amblyraja radiata. The sequence goes on from NW_022630099.1 coordinate 4,948,694, forward strand.
TGGGGTGAGAGCGTCCTTGACGATGCTGAGCGCCCTTCGCAGACATCGCTTGCTCTGGACAGACTCAATGGAGGGGAGTGAGGAACCGGTGATGCGTTGGGCAGTTTTCACCAACCTCTGAAGTGCTTTCCGATCGGAGACAGAGCAGTTGCCATAACATACTGTGATACAGTTGGTAAGGATGCTCTCGATGGTGCAGCGGTAGTAGTTCACCAGAATCTGAGGATAGGTTGACAGGGCTTGTATTCACTGGAGTTTAGAAGGATGAGAGGAGATCTCATTGAAACACATAAGATTGTTAAGGGCTTGGACACGCTAGAGGCAGGAAACATGTTCCCGATATTGGGGGAGTCCAGAACCAGGGGCCACAGTTTAAGAATAAGGGGTCGGCCATTTAGGACTGAGATGAGGATTAACATTTTTCACCCGGAGAGTTGTGCATCTGTGGAATTCTCTGGCACAGAAGGCAGTGGAAGTCAATGCATTGGATCTTTTCAAGAGAGAGTTAGATTTAGCTCTTAGGACTAACGGGAGCAATGCATAATTGGGGGGGGGGGTGGAATCGAAACTGGGGTACAGATTTTGGAGCCCCTGTACATAAGATTGTTAGATTTTCTGCCTCAGAGGGCGGTAGAGGACAATTCACTGGATGAATTTAAAAGAGAGTTAGATGGAGCTCTAGGGGCTAGTGGAGTCAGGGGATATGGGGAGAAGGCAGGCACGGGTTATTGATTGTGGATCATCAGCCATGCGAATAGCGGTGCTGGCTCGGAGGGCCGAATGGCCTACCACTGCACCTATTTTCTCTGATTATCTGTGTCTATCATGTTGGGTATCGATAGGTTTTTGCCAGGGCCTATTTCCGTGTTATGTGGCTCCATACAACATAATAATAATAATAATACATTTTATTTATGGGCGCCTTTCAAGAGTCTCAAGGACACCTTACAAAAATTGAGCATGTATAGGAAAAACATGTAAGGGGAATGAAATAAATAGTAGAGACATGACTAGTACACAAAGTAAAGACAGAATTCAATACAAAACACAGCATGAGGCAATTAATGCACAGATGAAAAGGGACGGGGACGTGGGGCTAAGGATAGGCAGAGGTGAAGAGATGGGTCTTGAGGCGGGACTGGAAGATGGGGAGGGACACGGAATTGCGGATCAGTTGGGGGAGGGAGTTCCAGAGCCTGGGAGCTGCCCTGGAGAAGGCTCTGTCCCCAAAACTGCGGAGGTTGGACTTGTGGATGGAGAGGAGACCGGCTGATGTGGATCTGAGGGACCGTGAGGGTTGGTAGGGGGAGAGGAGGTCAATGAGATATGTGGGGGCCAGATGGTGGAGGGCTTTGTAGGTGAGGACCAGGATTTTGTAGGTGATCCGGTGGGAGACGGGAAGCCAGTGAAGTTTTTTGAGGACTGGAGTGATGTGATGCCAGGATTTGGTGTGGGTGATGAGTCGGGCGGCTGCGTTCTGGACCAGTTGGAGTCGGTTGATGTAGGTGGAGCTGATGCCAAGGAGAAGTGAGTTGCAATAGTCCAGTCGGGAGGAGATGAAGGCATGGATGAGTCTTTCAGCAGCAGGCGGTGTGAGAGAGGGTCTGAGTTTGGCGATGTTGCGGAGATGAAAGAAGGAGGTTTTAATGACATGGCGGATGTGAGGCTCAAGGGAGAGGGTGGAATCAAAGATCACGCCAATGTTGCGGGCCTGGGGAGATGGGGAGACAGTGGTGCCGTCGATGGTGAGAGTGGGGTTATTGATTTTGCTAAGTGTGGCTTTGGAGCCTATGAGGAGAAATTCTGTCTTATCGCTGTTGAGTTTGAGGAAATTATGTTGCATCCAGGTTTTTATTGCTGACAAACAGGAGTTGATATGGGAGAGGGGGGGGGTTGTGGGGGGATTTGGTGCCAAGGTAAATCTGGGTGTCATCAGCGTAACAGTGGAACATCTCTGCCATGGGACTATCATCTACTATTCACGGGGTGACGTGCGAGCGGTCACAAGCTGTGTCCGGCTATTGCGATACATTTCATAGAAATAATAATAATAATAATAATAATAATAATAATAATAATAATAATAATAATAATAATAATAATAATAATAATAATAATAATAATAATAGTAATATAATAATATAATTATAATTATTATTATATTATATTGTTATATATAATTACATAATAATTATAATTATTATTATAAGGGTTAGTTGGGTGAAATAATAATAATAATAATAATAATAATAATAATAATAATAATAATAATAATAATAATAATAATAATAATAATAATAATAATAATAATAATAATACATTTTATTACGGACTCAAGGTCCAGACAAGGGGCAACATTACATTAAAAATGCATTGCATATTAAATATCATAAAATACATATAAAATCATGGTATATCACTTATAAAAACATCATAATTTATATATTTTATTTAAAACATAATACATAAGTTAAAAACCCAGATTAAAAGAATGATCAATGCCCTACAACGAGACAACGATACCAGTGTCTCCACAGCTGGGATTCGTAGCGTGTAGTGCTAACCCTTATGTTTGACAAAGCCACAATAAGCACATTTTTAGAGTCATTTATCCTGCAAATGAATTTATACATGCGGTGTCTTAGGATAGCTTCTAAATTACTGACTCCTGCAGCCACAGACATATTACTGGCACTACACAATCTAGGTTGCCTCAGCAATGTTCTCATGGCATCGTTATATGCCACCTTTGGTCTCTGCATACTTGTCTTTCCATAGTTGGACCACAGGTGTGCAGTGTAGAGTGGTGTGCAATATGCTCTAAATAGCGACAACTTAACCACATCTACACACGCAAGAGAATATTCGCCTGTATATACAGCATGCGTCGTTGCCTATAAATATCCTCATCATCTGAGATGGTGTTCCTCACTGCTGTTTACATACCACCGCTAACGCTAAGCAAGCACTGGCTAGTCTGCATGATGCTATCCACCAGCTGAAAAACAACCACCCAGACGTCGTGTTTTAATAGCAGGATACTTCAATCACGCCAAGCTGAAGACTGTAATGCCAACATTTCACCAGTTTATAGATTTTCCGACCAGAGGAAACAATATCTTGGACCAGATCTACTACAACATTGCCAAGGGCTACAAAGCGTCCCCCTGCCCCCATCTTGGCCGATCCGATCACATCAGTCTGTACTTAACACCTGCATACAGACCCCTCATTGCAAGGACAAAGCCAACAGTTCGCACCATCATGGTCTGGCCAGAAGGAGCCATGGACAGGCTACAGAACTGCTTTGAGTACACTGATTGGGACATCTTTAAACAGGCTGCCACTCACAACAACCACACAGACCTCAACACCTACACCTCATCAGTATTGGATTACATCACCTTCTGTATGAACAGTGTCACCACACAGAGGACAATACTGACACTCCCCAACCATAAGCCATGGATGAATGGCGCTGTAACTGGTCTGCTGAAAGCCCGGGACGCAGCTTTCCACTCAGGTGATGCAGAGGCCTACAGAACAGCAAGGTCCAGTCTGAGGAAGGGCATCAGGGAAGCAAAGCACCGCTACACGAAACGTATCGAGGAGCATTTTAACAGCTCAGACTCTCGACGCGTGTGGCAGGGCATCAGAACCATCACCGGCTACAACAGCTGCACACATGCACAAAGCTCATCCCTCCCTGACGACCTGAACTGTTTTTTTTTGCCAGGTTTGATTGAGCCGACTGCAGTGACAACATACGGGCACAGCAGGGACCCTCACCACCGGTGATGACTCTGATCCCCCACGACGTGAGACGGACCCTGCAGCACATCAACCCCAACAAGGCCACTGGACCTGACGGAGTACCAGGGCGGGTTCTGAAGCACTGCGCAGGGGAGCTGACTGCAGTGCTCACGGACCTGTTTAACACCTCCCTGCTGCAGGCCTCCGTCCCCACATGCCTCAAGACAGCGACAATCATCCCTTTGCCAAAACAATCAGCCATCAGGTCCCTCAACGACTATCGGCCAGTGGCGCTGACACCGGTGGTGATGAAGTGCTTCGAACGTCTGGTACTGGGGCACTTGAAGAACAGCATCCCCCCCCCCTTTAGACCACCACCAATTTGCCTATAGGGCAAACAGGTCGACGGAGGACGCAATGTCACTGGCCCTCCACTCGACCCTGACACACCTTGACCAGCGGGACAGTTATGTGCGGATGCTATTCATAGATCATAACTCCGCCTTTAACACCCCCCCCCCCCCCCCCCATAAACTAGTCACCAATCTGGACCACCTGGGCCTCAACACACACCTGAGCAGCTGGGTCCTGGACTTTCTCACCGGCCGACCACAGACTGTGCGCATGGGGAGGCAGGTCTCCTCCAGCATCACCCTGAACATCGGTGCACCACAGGGCTGTGTGTTGAGCCCATTCCTCTTCTCCCTCTACACTCTCGAATGCAAACCCACCCACGAGGCCAACACCATATTAAAGTTTGCAGATGACACCGTCGTGGTAGGCAGGATCACGAGTAACAACGAGGCCGCCTACAGGACAGAGGTAATGAACCTGGTGAGCTGGAGCCGTGAGAACAGCCTGATCCTCAACGCAGCAAAAACAAAGGAGATGATCCTGGACTTCAGGAGGAGACCGAAGACCTTCGTCCATCAGCCCATCACCATTAACGGCGAGACAGTGGAGGCTGTGCAGAACATCAGGTACCTCGGGGTCAACATCAGCCACGACCTGACCTGGACCGTCAACATCACGGCGACGGCCACGAAAGGACTTCAAAGGCTTCACTTCCTGAGGTGCTTGAAGAGGGCACGTCTCCCACAACAGCTGCTGGTGAGCTTCTACAGGTCAGTCATCGAGTCAGTTCTCACATACTGCATCACAGTATGGTACTCTGGCTGCACCGCAGAGAACAGGAAAGCTCTCCAACGCGTCATTAAGACTGCTGAGAGGATCACTGGCACCCAGCTCCCCAGACTGGAGGACATCTACCGGACCCGCTGCATCCGGAGGGTCAAGGGCATCATTAGAGACAGCACACAGCCTGGACACTGCCTCTTCACCCTCCTGCCCTCAGGAAGACGATACAGGACACTGAGCGCCCGCACGACAAGACTAAAAAACAGCTTCTACCATAGAGCTGTGAGACTACTGAACTCTATCCCCCTCCCACACTGATTCCCCCCCTCTCTCTCACACACCCGCCCATACTCCTAAATGTTTATAGTCTAATTTTTTTTTTAAATAGTTCTTTTTTAAACGTATTTTTATACTCATATTCCTGTGCAGCTGGAGGACTGCTCCATCAAAATGTCGTTGTCTTGTACAATGACAATAAAGATTATTATTATTATTATTATAATTCTGTAATAATATGCCCTAGATATTTTACCTTATTACAGACACTAAGATTGTCAGACCATTTCCAATCAGGAAATTTTAGATATTTATCCTATTTGGTTCTACAGATCATAACAGCACTCTTACTAACATTATATTTAATGTCATGTTCCACACCGTACACAGAACATATAGTAAGGAGCTGCTGGAGACCAGCGCTAGATGGACTAAAGACCACAAGATCACCTGCATACATAATATAGAAAAATAGTTGCAGGAGGAGGCCGTTCGCACCTTCGAGACAGCACCGCCATTCAATACGATCATGGCTGATCATCCAAAATCAGTACCCAGTTCCTGCCTCTGCCCCATATCCATTGATTCATATAGCCCTCAGAGCTAAATCTAACTCCCTCTTGAAAACATCCATTTAATTGGCTTCCACTGCCTTCTGTGGCAGAGAATCCCACAGATTCACAACTCTCTGGGCGAAAAGGTTTTTCCTCATCTCAGTCCTAACTGCCCTACTACCCCTTCTTCTTAAACTGTGAACCCTGGTTCTGGAGCCCCGGGAATTAAGACAAAAGTGACAGGTCTCCGAAAGGAATTTAATCCGTGGAACTCGTTGCCACAGAGGGCTGTGGAGGCCAAGTCAGTGGATATTTTTTAAGGTGGAGATAGACGAGTCCTTGATTAGAACCGGTGTCAAGGGTTATGGGGAGAAGGCAGGAACATGGGAATGGGAGGCAGAGATCAGCCATGATTGAATGGCGGAGTAGACTCGATGCGCCGAATGGCCTAATTCTACTCCAATAACTTGTGAAACTGTGAACTTGTGATGCTTGTTGTAACAACGAGCTGATCAATGGGTCGGCCCGGCTACCTCCGTAGTTCACCGTAAACCGATCGATCATCCAGCTTCAGACCCTGTTGGAAATGGACACATAGTTACATACAAATATGGAGAGGGCTAGACTATGGTGCAAGGCAAACACCTTCCACCCAATCAGCCGATACATAAAACAGATAAGCCTCCGACATTTTCGCACCCTCCAACGGGATCCCACCACTGGCCACATCTTCCCATGGATGAAGGGATTCAAAGTAACATTAGCACATTTGCAGATGACACAAAGCTGGGTGGCAGTGTGAACTGTGAGGAGGATGCTATGAGAATGCAGGGTGACTTGGACATGTTAGGGGAGTGGGCAGATGTATGGCAGCTGAAGTTTAATGCGGATAAATGTGAGGTTGTCCCCTTTGGTATAAAAACAGGAAGGCAGATTATTATCTAAATGGCGTCAAGATGGGAAAAGGGGAAGTACAACGGGATCGGGGGGTCCTTGTTCATCAGTCTATAAAATTAAGCATGCAGGCACAGCAGGCAGTGAAGAAAGCTAATGGCATGTTATTGGCCTTTATGACAAGAGGAATCGAATATAGGAGCAAAGAGGTCCTTCTGCAGTTGTACAGGGCCCTGGTGAGACCACACCTGGAGTATTGTGTGCAGTTTTGGTCCCCTAATTTGAGGAAGGACATTCTTGCTATTGATGGTGTGCAAGGTTAAATCCCGGGATGGCGGGACTGTCATATACTGAGAGAATGGAGCGGCTGGGCTTGTACACTCTGGAGTTTAGAAGGATGAGAGGGCATCTCATTGAGACTTACAAGATTATTAAGGGTTTGAACACGCGAGAGGCAGGAAACAAGTTCCCGATGTTGGGGGAGTCCAGAACCAGGGGCCACCGTTTAAGAACTAAGCCACAGTTGAACACAGGGGACTATGAAGGCATGAGAGGGGAGCTGGCCAAGGTAGACTGGAAAGGGATCCTAGCAGAAATGAAGGTGGAACAGCAATGGCAGGAATTTCTGGGCATAATCCGGAAGATGCAGGATCATTTCATTCCAAAAAGGAAGAAAATTCTAAGGGGAGTAGGAGGCAACCGTGGCAGACAAGATAAGTTAGGGATAGAATAAAACTAAAATAAAAGATGTATAACACAGCAAAGAGTAGCCGGAAGCCAGAAGATTGGGAAACTTTCATAGGACAACAGAAGGAAACAAAACGGGCAATACGGGCTGAAAAGATGAAGTATGAAGGGGAGCTGACCAGGAATATAAAGAAATGTGGGTCACTTGAAGGCAGACACGGGTGAAATTATTATGGGCAACAAGGAAATGACAGAAGAGTTGAACAAGTACTTCGGATGTGTCTTCACTAAGGAAGACACAAACAATCTCCCAGAAGTACTGGAGGACAGAGGATCTAAGGGGAACTGAAAGAAATGTTCATTCGGCGAGAAATAGTATTGGGTAGGCTAATGGGACTGAAGGATGATAAATCCCCTGGGCCTGATGGTCTGCATCGCAGGGTCCTCAGGGAGGTGGCTCTAGAAATAGTGGACGCATTGGTGATCATTTTCCAATGTTCAATAGATTCAGGATCAGTCCCTGTGGATTGGAGGATAGCTAATGTTATCCCACTTTTGAAGAAAGGAGCGAGAGAGTAAGTGGGGAATTACAAACCAGTTAGCCTGACCTCGGTGGTGGGAAAGATGCTGGAGTCAATTATTTTCAGAAAGCCTTTGATAAGGTCCCGCACGGGAGACTGGAGACTAAAATTAGAGCACATGGTACTGGGGGTATGGTGTTGATATGGATAGAAAATTGGTTGGCAGACCGGAAGCAAAGAGTAGGAGTGAACGGAATGGCAGGCAGTGGCGAGTGGAGTGCGGTAAGGCTCGGTGTTGGGACCGCAACTGTTTACCATATATATTAATGATTTGGAAGAGGGAATTAGGAGCAACATTAGCAGGTTTGCGGATGACACAAAGCTGGGTGGCAGTGTGAACTGTGAAGAGGATGTTAGGAGGTTGCAGGGTGCCCTGGACAGGTTGAGTGAGTGGGCAGATGCGTGGCAGATGCAGTATAATATAGATATATGTGAGGTTATCCACTTTGGTGGCAAAAACAAGGGGGCAGATTATTATCTCAATGGTGTTAGTTTAGATAAGGGGGGGGGGGTACAGAGAGACCTGGGCGTCCTTGTACACTGGTCACTGAAAGTTGGCGTGAAGGTACAGCAGGCAGTGAGGAAAGCTAATGGAATGTTGGCCTTCATAACAAGAGGATTTCAGTAAAGGAGTAAAGAGATTCTTCTGCAGTTGTATAGGGCTCTGGTGATGTTAGTATGGAACCCGGTTCACTGGCGCTGTGAGGCAGCAACACTACCCGCTGCGCCACCGAGCCGCCTTTGACCTGGATCAGTTACTTCAAAATAAATCAACAACAATAATGAACTTACCATATATGTGGGGTCTCCCTCTGGCGCGTGAGTGGTTCCCTGCAAGATTAAACACAATACCGTCTGAATTACATGCAGGAATGAACTGCAGATGTTAGTTCAAATCGAAGATAGACACAAAAAGCTGGACTACCACAGCCGGACAGGCAGCATCTCTGGAGAGTAGGACATGGTGACGTTTCGGATCGAGACCCTCCTTTAGACGGGGGAAGTTGTTGAGACTGGGACTATCTCTGTCCCACCCTCTCCCCAATCTGAAGAAGGGACTCAACTCGAAACGTCACCCATTCCTTCTCTCTAGAGACGCCGCATGTTCCGCAGAGTTACTCCGGCTTTTTGTATCTATCCACCATCTGAATTGTCTTTGATATTCACAGAGCCATGCTGCACGGAGACAGGCCCTTCAGCCCCACTGGTCGATGCAGGCCAAGTTTCCCCCATCGAATCCACAGAGGGTGGTGGGTGCATGGAATAAGCTGCTGGAGGAGGTAGTTGAGGCTGGGACTATCCCAACGTTTAATTGACAGTTGTACAGGTAAATGGATCGGACAGGTTTGGAGAGATATGGGACAAACGAGGGCAGGTGGGACGAGTGTAGATGGGGCATGTTGGCCGTTGTTGGTATGATGGGCCGAAGGGCCTGTTTCCACGGTAGAAACTCTCTAACTAGGGCGCTCAGTTCAGAGTAATTCCGTGCATTTCAAGAATGTTTTCATCAGTCAATAAAAGTAAGCATGCAGGTACAGCAGGCAGTGAAGAAAGCGAATGGCTTGTTGGCCTTCATAACCAGAGGAGTTGAGTATAGGAGCAAACAGATCCTACTGCAGTTGTACATGGCCCTAGCGAGTGTGTATATATAAGCACTGATCTTGTTTTCTTCTGTTATGTACTATGTTTACATATTCTGTTGTGCTGCAGCAAGCAATAATTCCATTGGCCTATCTGTCCTTCTGAGGCAATGGATTTCATAGATTCTCCACCAGTTCGTGAGAAAGTTGAAGTTGTCGCACAAAGGAATCAGACAAGGAAGACTGGTGTCCCGAGTACATTACTGTCACGCTGACAATTCCAAGCACGGTTCCTCAAGTCCACTGTCACCTTTCACAAAATAACAAAACTCATCTCATGAAAGAAAACCCGGCACCAACCTGATCTTTACCCGGGAGGTTTTCATAGGTTGCCAGTCCGTCCTCGGCATCTGTGGCCGAGGTAGCTGCAGAAATAAAACAACGCGTTCAGTCACGAAGTCAAGGGCACCAGAATCATGTGTCCGGCGCAAAGGAAGAATATTCGGCCCGTTCCCACTGTACTACCTGTCAAGTGTCTCCAATTCCCTCCCCGGCAATTGACCCATTATCCTGTGAAAACAGGACTAGCAACTGAGATCAGATGAACGTCTAAATAACGCGGACTTCAATTTTCATAAGTTGATATATCCATTCCCAGCTCACACTATCTTGAGTTGAACAGGTGAACTTGAAGTGTTCCGAGGATAGGTCCCGACCAGAAGCGCATCTCCAGAGATGCTGCGTGACCCGCTGAGTTACTCCAGCACATTGTATCTGTCTATGTTCTCCACAGAGATGCTGCCTGACCCGCTGAGTTACTACAGCACTTTGTACCTGTCCACGTTCTCCACAGAGATGCTGTCTGACCCGCTGAGTTACTCCAGCACTTTGTACCTGTCCACGTTCTCCAGAGAGATGCTGCCTGACTCGCTGAATTACTCCAGCACTTTGTACCTGTCCACGTTCTCCACAGAGATGCTGCATGCCTGACCCGCTGAGTTACTCCAGCACATCTTGCATAATTCTACACAGTTCCTTGTGTCTAAACTTCAACTAAACTTTAAGGAACAGGTCAAGTATTTGCGTTAATATCCACCGTCTTAAATGCAAATATCTACACTGGGCCCCGATGTGATCATCAAATCAAATCCAACTAACACAGGCACTTTCCCTCCACTCAGTGACAGGGCAGTTGGGAATCTAAAGCTCATAAGTTCATGAGTGATAGAAGCAGAATGAGGCCACTCTGCCCTTCAAGTCTACTCCGTCATTCAATCATGGCTGATCTATCTCTCCCTCCTAACCCCATTCTCCTGCCTTCTCCCCATAACCCCTGACACCCGCACTAATCAACAACCTATCCATCTCTGCCTTAAAAATATCCACTGACTTGTGGCCTCCACAGTCTTCTGTGGCAATGAATCCCACAGGTTCACCACCCTCTGGCTAAAGAAATTCCTCCTCATCTCCTTCCTAAAGGAACATCCTTTAATTCCTGGCCTCACTCAGAATTCACTCACTCTGTCCCCTTGGACGACTGTTCGCGTCGTATTTCGTCCCGGGTTCGGCTTTCGGCCTAGATAAATATATAGAGGAAACAACGTCAACGTATAGGTTAGTTCAGTTGAAGTGATACAGCGCGGAAACAGGCCCTTCGGCCCGCCGAGTCAGGGGACTATCTAAACAAGTCTTGGACAGATATATGCCTAGGATAGGTTTGGAGGGAACGCGAACGGGTGGGATAGTTAGATACTCTAGGGGCTAGTGGAATCAAGGGATATGGGGAGAAGGCAGGCACGGGTTATTGATTGGGGACGCTCAGTCATGATCACAATAAATGGCGGTACTGGCTCGAAGGGCCGAATCGCCTCATCCTGCACCTATTTTCGATGCTTCTACCAGTGTAGCTGGGACATTTTGGCTGGTATGGGCAAGTTGGGCCGATGGGCCTGTATCCGCGCTGTCTCACACTATGACTATAACTCTAAGTCTTGCCACCCCCCCCCCCCCCCCAGATACACACACACATCTCAGATGACCTATCCATATTCTCCAGAGATGCTGCCGGACCCGCTGAGTTACTCCAGCTTTTTGTGCCTTGTCTATTGGGAGTGTTCAGTTCAGTTTATTTTCTTGTCATGTGTTCAATAGCGCTACCAATATGCCTGAAGCGGAGTCTTGCTGGATTTTCTGCATGCACCGACTGATGAGGCAAAATGAAGGGAACGCATCAAAGAACATTCCTCCCCAGTGTAGCGAGAATGCATCTACCGCCACTGCCCCTGGGTCTGGTTCCCATGCAACATACTTTGGTAACTGGTGATTGAGCCTAGATGCAAACAAATCGATATCCGGCGTTCCATATCGAGCAGCAATGTCATTAAATACGTTATGATCCAACGTCCATTCTGTGTTGTCATTACATTTTCGTGACCTGGTGGCCGCCACCATATTAAACCTATCTGGAAAATAGGTAGCTGAAATTCAAATGCTTATTTCGATACACCAGTGCCAAATGAGGTTTTTAATGATCACAGATTCCACCCATGTGATTAATATATGCCACCGCTGTAGTGTTGTCAATCTGTAGTTGAACATGCACATAATGCATCTTCCCACAATAAGCTTTTAACCCCATAGAATGCTCCCAGCATCTCTAGGTAGTTAATACCATGTAACTGAAGAATTGATGACTCATGCACATCCCATCTGCCACCGCAACTAGAGATAATATTAGTAGCTCCCCATCCTGGAGCACTAGCATCAGTTTGTAATACAACTGAAGGTTTGATGACCAAAATGTTACTGGAGCAATGCCGAATATTGGTGGTCCACCATTGTAACTCTGATATAGCTTCAGCTGGTAACCGCATTGGTCTGTTAAAATGACCTAAATGGTATTTGAGTGCTTGCTCCTTTGCACGTTGTAAATTTTGATAATGCAAAGGCCCAAATTGTGCAGCTGGAAAAACTGCCACAAATTTGGAAACCAAAACTGCACACAATACTCCAGGTGTGGTCTAACTAGGGCCCGGAACTGCTCCGATAGTCACCTCGTCTTGTTATGAAAGCCAACATTTCATTAGCTTTCTTCACTGCCTGCTGTACCTGCATGCTTACTTTCAGTGACCGATGAACAAGGACCCCCAGATCCCGTTGTATTTCCCTTTTCCCAACTTGACATCATTCAGATAATTATTTATTCCAATGGTTTGGCCGTGATGCTTGGCAGACGGTGTCAAATGCAGGTTGAGTTTGAAGAAAGGTATTTAGTTACCTGTTCCTTTTTTTCCTCATCAAATAGGCTATTCCACCTCCGATCCCGCCTGCACCAACAACCACTACTGCAATCATAATCCCAGCGATCGCACCAGCTCCCAGAACATTGTCTAAAATAGAAGAAGGGCAGTCTATGATTCCCTGACTCGAGAAATAAGTTCAAGTACAAAGGACACACTGGTCTTCAACACAGTAGTCAAGACCGATACAGAAGACGTATACATGCATTGTACGCAATGCCATCGAGGACACCTTGATGCCCCATCTACACTAGTCCCACCCCGACCAACATGCCCCATCTACACTAGTCCCACCCCGACCAACATGCCCCATCTTCACTAGCCCCACCACGACCAACATGCCCCATCTACACTAGTCCCACCACGACCAACATGCCCCATCTACACTAGTCCCTCCCCGACCAACATGCCCCATCTACACTGGTCCCACCACGACCAACATGCCCCATCTACACTAGTCCCACCCCGACCAACATGCCCCATCTACACTAGTCCCTCCCCGACCAACATGCCCCCTCTACACTAGTCCCACCCCGGCCAACATGCCCCATCTACACTAGTCCCACCCCGACCAACATGCCCTACTACACTAGTCCCACCCCGACCAACATGCCCCATCTTCACTTTTCCCCTTCACCTTGAACCTGTGTCCTCTGGTCCTCGATTCACCTACTCTGGGCAAGAGACTCTGTGCGTCTGTCCGACCGCGATATAATCCCCTTGTGGGGGGAGCGAGGAGAGAGAGAGAGAAGAGAGAGACTAGATAGATAGATAGAGATCGAGATCTCTAGAGAGAGATAGAGAGAGAGATCGAGAGAGAGAGAGATAGATAGAGAAGCGCGAGCAGATAGAGAGCTATAGATAGAGGCTACGATAAAGCCATCGAATGTATCTCTAGCTCAGGCAGAGAGGATAGGATAGATAGAGAGAGAGAAGTTCACTCACTATTGGCCGTTGTCATTTACAGTGAGGCTGAGATTTCTGCCAGTCCTGGCTTATTGGCATGGCATGTGTAATTCCCACCGTGCTCCATGCTCACTGAGGGGATGGTGAATACTGGCACCTGTACCCAACATCTCTGCCCCATTGAACCACTCGTAGACAGGGCTGGGCATGGACTGGGCCGAACAGGTCAACGTTAGATTTTCTCCATTCGTTATTGTTACTGGACTCTGGGGGGTAATTTTCATATTGTCCGGCCCATCTGCAAACACAAATGTACAAGATTAGTTTCGTTCAGTTTAGTTTAGTTTATTGTCACGTGTACCGAGGTACAGTGAAAAGCTTTTGCTGCGCGCTAACCAGTCGGCGGAAAGACAATACATGATTGGAGAGGATGTTTCCGCCAGTGGGAGAGTCCACGACCAGAATTAAATGACGTTCCTTTAGGAAGGAGAGGTTGACTTTATTCCTTGGAGCGCGGGAGGATGTGGAAAGAGATGAGGAGGAATTTATTCAGCCAGAGGGCGGTGAATCTGTGCGATGCGTTGCCACAGACGGCGGTGGAGGCCACAAGTCAGTGGATATTTATATTTAAGGCAGAGATAGATAGATTGTTGATTAGTGCGGGTGTCAGGGGTTATGGGGAGAAGGCAGGAGAATGGGGTTAGGAGGGAGAGATAGGTCAGCCGTGATTGAATGGCGGTGCGGGCTCGATGGGCCAAATGGCCACATTTGCACCTATCACATAGCAGGAGTAGAGGCCATTCGGCCCTTCGAGCCTGCACCGCCATTCAATATGACCATGGCTGATCATCCACAATCAGTTCCCCGTTCCTGTTTTTCCCCCATATCCGTTGATTTCTCAGTGCTTAATCTAACTCTCTCTTGAAAACATCCAGGGAATTGGCCTGCACTGCCTTCTGTGGCAGAGAATTCCACAGATTCACAACTCTCTGGGTGAAAACGTGTTTCCTCATCTCAGTCCTAAATGGCCCACCCCTTATATTTAAACTGTGTGACCCCTGGTTCTGGACTTCCCCCATGCAGATCACGGGGAGAACGTGCAAACTCCGTACAGACAGCACCCGAACTCGGGTCTCTGGCGCTGCATTCGCTGTAAGGCAGCAACTCTACCGCTGCGCCACCGTGACCGCCCTATTACTGATACTAAATGAAAACTACACACTTGAAATGCCTCTGTACTTACAGTAAACCTCCAGGTAGGTCTCCGCGCTGCCGTTGTTCAGTCCATTGCTTACGATGCATGTATACATCCTTGTGTCGGCCATGTTTACTGGGGCAATGAGCAGAGTGTCTCCGGATATAGTTATCCTGTCATTCTGCTGGATGGGTTGATTGTTGAAAAACCATTCCCGCTTCACTTGAGATCCCCGGGAGCTGCAGGTCAACACGACGGAATCTCGCTGTTCCACCGGCTCAGAATTGTTGGATCGTAGATTGACATTCGCCACCGGTTCTGCGGACGGAATAAAGAGTTAAAGCATCATGTATCAAGGAACTGCAGACGCTGGTTCAAATCTAAGGTAGACACAGAGTGCCGGAGTAACTCAGCGGGACAGGCGGCATCTCTGCAGAGAAGGAATGGGTGACGTCTCGGGTCGAGACCCTTCTTCAGACTAAATATTTAAAC
>NW_022630099.1:4969047-5044063 GCF_010909765.2 Amblyraja radiata
GCCATGATCATCTTGAATGGCGGTGCAGGCTCGAAGGGCCGAATGGCCTACTACTGCACCTATTTTCTATGTTTCTATGTTTCTATACAACTGCAGAAAATCTCACAGGGCCGCGAGAAATCGCAGAGAGTTGTGGACAGTTGCAGCCCAGACCATCACGTGCACACAATCCAACCTCCCTTCCATCCATCGCCTCCATCTACACCTCACGCTGCCTCGGCAAGGCCAGCAGCATCATCGCGGATCAGTCTCACCCCCCGGTCACTCCCTCTCCTCCCCTCTCCCATCGGGCAAAGGTACAGAAGTGTGAAAACGAACGCACACACACACCTCCAGATTCAGGGACAGTTTCTTCCCGGCTGTTATCAGGCAACTGAACCGTCCTCTCACCAACTAGAGAGCGGTCCTGGCCTCCCATCCAGCTCATTGGAGACCCTCGCACTATCTTTACTCGGACTTTACCTTGCACTAAACGTTATTCCCTTTATCCTGTATCTGTACACTGTGGACGGCTCGATTGTAATCATGTACAGTCTGCCCACTGACTGGATGGATAGCAGTCGACAGGAAAGCTTTTCACTGTACCTCGCTACACGGGACAACAAACTACACTCAAACTCTGGCTACATTCCACCAACATTAACTGCGACCACGTCCGGGTTTACAACGTGTTGGACGAGGAGGATATATGAGGGGAAATGCAGCGGTTGGACTCGTTCCTGGAGCCAAGAGGAGGTTAGTTAGAAAGGTCGGCTTAAAAAAAAATTTACGGAAATAATTCAAATCGATTATTTACAAAAGTGATATGTACAAGGCAGAACAGTGCGAAGAAAAAAAACACACTCACCACCATAATACAAAGTAGAACAAATATTTTTAAAATAGTGAATGTTGGCCTTCAGAACTAGAGAATTTCAGTATAAGAGTAAATAGGTTCTTCTGCAGTTGTATACGGCTCTGGTGAGACCACATCTGGTTTTGGTCTCCTAATTTGAGTAAGGACATTCTTGTGAGGCAGTTTAGAAGGATGAGGGGAGGGGGGCTTATAGAAACATATAAAATTATAAAAGGACTGGCCAAGCTAGATGCAGGGAAAATGTGCAGGAGGAGGCCATTAGGCCCTTCGAGCCAGCACCGCCATTCATTGTCATCATGGTTGATCGTCCCCTATCAATAACCCGTGCCTGCCTTCTCCCCATATCCCTTGACTCCACTAGCCCTTAGAGCTCTATCTAACTCTCTCTTAAATCCATCCAGTGATTTGGACCCCACTGCCCTCGGTGGCAGGGAACTCCATGAATTCACAACTCTCTGGGTGGAAAAGTTTTTTCTCACCTCAGTCTTAAATGACCTCCCCTTTATTCTAAGACTGTGTGTGGCCCCTGGTTCTGGACTCGCCCAACATTGGGAACATTTTTTCCAGCATCTAGCTTGTCCAGTCCTTTTATAATTTTATATGCTTCTATAAGATACCCCCTCATCCTTCTAGACTCCAGTGAATACAAGCCTAGTCTTTTCAATCTTTCCTCATATGACAGTCCCGCCATCCCAGGGACCAATCTCGTGGACCTATGCAGGGGATATATCATTTCGGGTCGAGACCCTTCTTCAGACTGAGAGACAGTCGATCGTGTTAACTCCCACACAATTGAATTAAAAAAACATAGTGAAAATCCGATAATATATAGCGGCATACGAACTTGGAAACAATTAAAAATGACTTTAAAATTGGACAATTTATCACTCCTTCTCCCCATTGTAAATAATCCTTCATTTAAACCTGTGTTGGATAAAGGTTTTGTGCAATGGAAAAATTATGGAATTAAAATAGTGCGACATCTTTACAGAAAATGTTCTTTTCTTACATTTGAGGAGTTACAACAGAATTATGGGCTACATTCAAATATATTTTTTAGATATTTACAACTTAGAGATTATGTTAAATCACATACACAAGAATATAGAACAAGGGAGCCTTGACGAATGTTTGTATAAACATCCTAACACAGAAACATTAATGTCTCACATTTATAATATTATTTTAGACAGGGATTTTTGCCAAAATCAGACCCTCTCTCACACCTCCCGCTGCTGAAAGACTCATCCATGCCTACATCTCCTCCCGACTGGACTACTGCAACTCACTTCTCCTTGGCATCAGCTCCACCTACATCAGCCGACTCCAACTGGTCCAGAACGCAGCCGCCCGACTCATCACCCACACCAAATCCTGGCATCACATCACTCCAGTCCTCAAACAACTTCACTGGCTTCCCATCTCCCACCGGATCACCTACAAAATCCTGGTCCTCACCTACAAAGCCCTCCACCATCTGGCCCCCCATATCTCACTGACCTCGTTTCCCCCTACCAACCCTCACGGTCCCTCAGATCCACATCAGCCGGTCTCCTCTCCATCCACAAGTCCAACCTCCGCAGTTTTGGGGACAGAGCCTTCTCCAGGGCAGCTCCCAGGCTCTGGAACTCCCTCCCCAACTGATCCGCAATTCCGTGTCCCTCACCATCTTCCTGTCCCGCCTCAAGACCCATCTCTTCACCTCTGCCTATCCTTAGCCCCACGTTCCCCTCCCTTTTCATCTGTGCTTGAATTGCCTCATATTGTGTTTTGAATTGCACTCTGTCTTTAATTTGTGTACTAGTCATGTCTCTACTATTTATTTCATTCCGCTTACATGTTTTTCCTCTACTTGCTAAATTTGTGTAAGGTGGCCTTGAGACTCTTGAAAGGCGCCCATAAATAAAATGTATTATTATTATTATTATTATTAGTGAGGCCCCGTCGACGGAACTATGTAGACAAACATGGTAAAATGAATTAGACCAACCTATAATGAAAGATATTTGGGATGAAAGCTTACAATATATACATCAATACTCGTTAAATACCAGACATTCTTTAATACAAAGTACTACATAGACTGCACTACTCTAAAACTAAATTAAATATAATTTTTCCAAATATTTCTCCCGTCTGTGACAAATGTCAATATTTAGAAGCTAATTTAACTCATACTTTTGTAAACTGTACAAACATTAAAAATATCTGGAACAATATTTAAAACAAATATTTCTGAAGTTGTTAATATCCAATTGGATCCTGATCCAAAACTAGTAATATTAGGAATGTCAGAACAAAGACTAAAACGTACAACAAACCAAAGAAATTTCCTTGATTATAATATAATCATTGGGAAAAAATTAATATCAACATTTTGGAAAGGTCCAACAACCCCCACAATTAAAATGTGTATTATGGAGATGTCTGACATCTTACATTTGGAAAGAATTAGACTTAGAAACATAGAAACATAGAAAATAGGTGCAGGAGTCGGCCATTCGGCCCTTCGAGCCTGCACCGCCATTCAGTATGATCATGGCTGATCATCCAACTCAGTATCCTGTACCTGCCTTCTCACCATACCCCCTGATCCCTTTAGCCACTAGGGCCATATCTAACTCCCTCTTAAATATAGCCAATGGGAGAGAGAGAGAGAGAGAGAGAGAGAGAGAGAGAGAGAGAGAGAGAGAGAGAGAGAGAGAGAGAGAGAGAGAGAGAGAGAGAGAGGAGAGAGGACTAGAGGAGCAGATCTCACTACGAGCTGCGAGATGCTATAGGCTACTCGCGCTCGCTCTCTCGCTCGTTATCTCTCGCATCTAGAACTATCGTCTACGCTCGCTCGCTCTCTCATCTCCTCTCTCTTCCTCTATCTATCTCTCTCCCTCTCTCGCTCGTCTCTCTCTCTCTCTCTCCTCTCTCTTCTCTCTCTCTCCTCTCCTTTCTCTTCCCACGCTCTTGCCCTTTCTTGAATCTCCCTGTGTGATCCAGATTCAAGGACAGTTTCTTCCCAGCTTGCCGGCTGGTGGCCGATTAGGAAAAGGGGAGTTGCAACTATACCTGGGTGTCATGGTTCACCAGTCGTTGAAAGTAGGCATGCAGGTGCAGCAGGCAGTGAAGAAAGCGAATGGTATGTTAGCATTCATAGCAAAAGGATTTGGGTATAGGAGCAGGGAGAGTCTACTGCAGTTGTCTCTTGGTGAGACCACACCTGGAGTATTGCGTACAGTTTTGGTCTCCTAATCTGAGGAAAGATATTCTTGCCATAGAGGGAGTACAGCGAAGGTTCACCTGAGTGATTCCTGGGATGGGAGGACTTTCATATGAAGAAAGACTGGATAGATTCAATTTAGAAGTTTGAGTGAGGAACTTATAGAAACTTACAAAATCCTTAAGGGGTTGGACATGCTAGATGCAGGAAGATTATTCCCAATGTTGGAGAAATCCAGAACAAGGGGTCACACAGTTAAAGGATAAGGGGGAAATCTTTTATGACCGAGATGAGAAAAACATTTTTCACACAGAGAGTGATGAATCTGTGTAATTCTCTGCCACAGAAGGTAGTTGAGGCCCCAGTTCATTGGCTATATTTAAGAGGGAGTTAGATGTGGCCCTTGTGGCCAAAGGGATCAGGGGGTATGGAGAGAAGGCAGGTACAGGATACTGAGTTGGATGATCAGCCATGATCATATTGAATGGCGGTGCAGGCTCGAAGGGCCGAATGGCCTCCTCCTGCACCTATTTTCTATGTTTCTATGTTTCTATGAAAGACTGCCAGATTCAAGGACAGTTTCTTCCCAGGCAACTGATCATCCTATCAAAACCAAAGATCAAAACTTCATTGGTGACCCTCGGACTATACTTGATCGGACTTTGCTGGCTTGACCTTGCACTGAACGCTATCCCCTTTATCCTGTATCTGTACACTGTGGACGGCTCGATTTTAATCATGTCCAGTCTTTCCGCTGACTGGATAGCAGGCGAAAAGAAAGCTTTTCACTGTACCTCGCTACACGGGACAACAAACTGAAATAACACTAATTGCCCCAGTCCCACTTAGGAAACCTGAACGGTAGCCTCTGGAGACTTTGCGCCCCACCCAAAGTTACCGTGCGGTTCCCGGAGGTTGCAGGTTGTCGCCGGAGGTTGCAGGTGGTCGCCGGAGGTTGCAGGTGGTCGCCGGAGGTTGCAGGTGGTCGCCGGAGGTTGCAGGTGGTCGCCGGAGGTTGCAGGTGGTCGCCGGAGGTTGTAGGTGGTCGCCGGAGGTTGCAGGTGATCGCTGGAGGTTGCAGGTGGTCGCCTGAGGTTGCAGCTGGTCGCCGGAGGTTGCAGGCGGTCGCCGGAGGTTGCAGGTAGTGGAAGCATGTAGGGAGAGTGACAAAAACCTCCGGGAGCCGCAGGGAAACCTTGGGTGGGGCGCAAAGTCTCCAGAGGTTTCCGTTCAGGTTTCCTAAGTGGGACAGGGGCATAACTCATTGATTTGTTCCATATCTCTCTACATCACCGTCTATATCTCTCGTTTCCCTTTCCTCTGACGCAATGTCTGAAGAAGGGTCTCGACTTGAAATGCTACCCATTCCTTCCCTCCAGCGATGCTGCCTGACGCGCTCAGTTACTCCAGCGTTTTGTGTCCTTATTCCGCGCTCAGGGATGAAGGTTCCCAATAACAGCGCCTCCCACAGCGGTCCGGTTCTTCGGACAACATCGGCGACCACTGGAGGAAGGTTGCTACTGCTGGGATAGGTACAGAGTGCTGGAGTAACTCAGCGGGTCAGACATGCAGCATCTCTGTGGAGAACGTGGGCAGGTACAAAGTGCTGGAGTAACTCAGCGGGTCAGACATGCAGCATCTCTGTGGAGAACGTGGACAGGTACAAAGTGCTGGAGTAACTCAGCGGGTCAGACATGCAGCATCTCTGGAGAACATGGATGGGTGACGTTAAGACCCTAACCCTAACTACCTCCTCCGGCAGCTCGTTCCATACACCCTCTGTGTGAAAAGGTTTCCACACAGATTCCTATTAAATCGTTTCCCCTTCACCTTGAACCCGTGTCCTCTGGTCCTATATTCCCCTACTGTGGGCAAGAGACTCTGTGCGTCTGTCTACCCGATCTATTCCTCTCGTCATTCTGTACACCTCTATAAGATCACCCCATCATCCTCCTGCGCTTCAGGAAATATAGTCCCAGCCCTTTGCCCCCAACCTCTCCCTGTAGCTCACACCCTCTTGTCTGCCAATATCCATATAATTTTTTTCTGAACCTTGTCAAGCTTGAAAATATATTTCCTATAACACGGTGCCCAGAAGAACTGAACACAATATTCTAAATGCGGTCTCACCAACGTCTTATACAACTGCAACATGACCTCTGCATCTGTGGAGAACATTCACGGGTGATGTTCCGTGATGGTGACCAACTTCAGACTGATTTTATGAAGGGAGGGTGTGATGTCGACGCAGGAAGGTAATTCTTGCTATTGAGGGAGCCCAGCGTAGGTTTACCAGGTTAATTCCCGGGGTGGCTGGACTGTCATATGCTGTGAGAATGGAGCGGCTGGGCTTGTACACTCTGGAGTTTAGAAGAATGAGAGGGTATCTCATTGAAACATATTGACATATGTTTAGGCCAACGTTAAACATATAGACATAAAGCTTTGCTTGCAGCAAGTAAGAAGGCCATTACCAGGCAGTGGCTTAATGGAAAAAAGTCCAAAACAGGAACAGTGGTTAGAAATTGTGCGAGACATCTTTACTATGGAGAAATTGACATATTCCTTGAGAGTCAAGATGAATTCATTTGAGAAGATCTGGGAAAAAAGGTCCGTTTATTTGAACCATGACACCAATTAGATAAATGCCGAGCTAGATATGGGAAGATTGTGTTATATAGAACTAGATGGTATGTTTGTATGAATATTGAATTATCTCCAGATAACTTATCGATGTGATGGTTTTTTCGTTTTTAATTTGGTAAGTGAACCACACGGTCTTATTACAATTTGTTTATTTATTGAATCCTTTTTTTTCCCCCTATCTATTTTTTATTTTTATTTTGATTGCTGTTGTTCTTATTTTGTTTTATTTATGGTGATGGTGTTGCACTGTTTTGTATATGTCTCTGAAAAATCAATAAACATTTAAGTAAAAAAAAAAAAAGGAATCTAGGAGGTCCATCTGCAGTTGTACAGGGCCCTAGTGAGACCTCACCTGGAGTATTGTGTGCAGTTTTGGTCTCCACATTTGAGGAAGGACATTCTTGCTATTGAGGGAGCCCAGCGTAGGTTCACCAGGTTAATTCCCCGGATAGCGGGACTGACATATAATGAAAGAATGGGTCGACTGGGGCAAGAATGCACTCAGTGGGCAGAAGGGCGAGTTTGAGTACCTCAGTACCTCCCTCGCTTGCTTGCTGTACACTGATGGGGGGGGGGGGGTGTTTGCGTGTAGATACGGCATGAGGAACAGATAAATTAATCTACAGCCACCATCTCTTCTGTTTCCTCTTGATAAGAGTTCCTTCCTCAAGCCACAGAATGCAAACGGAACGGGAGGGAGAAGGGGGAAGGGAGGCCATCAATGCATCGACGCACTCTGCATGGACACAGGCCCTTCAGCCCAACTCGTCGATGCTGACCCAACTTGCCCCATCTATGCGAGTCCTTCATTGCCAGAGGATTTGCGTTTAGGAGCAAGGAGGTCCTACTGCAATTGTACAGGGCCCTAGTGAGACCACATATGGAGTATTGTGTGCAGTTTTGGTCTCCCAATTTGAGGAAGGACATTCTTGCTATTGTTTCAATAAGATCCCCTCTGATTTTATTTCATTCTTCACATGTTTAAATTATAATGTTTTATTTTTAATTGTCTACTGTATACCGTGTTGTTACTTGCGAGCGGAGCATCAACGCAAATTCCTTGTATATGTACATACTTGGCAAAATAAAAGTTATTAAATTCAATTCAATTCGATTTGGGAAAAGGGGAAGTACAACGGGATCTGGGGGGTCCTTGTTCATCAGTCTATGAAAGTCAGCATGCATGTACAGCAGGCAGTGAAGAAAGTTGGGCTTTATAATAGGAGGAGTCGCGCATAGGAGCAAAGAGGTCATTCTGCAGTTGTACACGGCCCTGGTGAGACCACACCTGGAGTATTGTGTGCAAGTTTTGGTCCCCTAATTTGAGGAAGGACATTCTTGCTATTGAGGGAGCCCAGCGTAGGTTTACAAGGTTAATACCCGGGATGGCGGGACTGTCATATGCTGAGAGAAAGGAGCGGCTGGGCTTGTACACTCTGGAGTTTAGAAGGAAGAGAGAGGCTCATATTCAAACATATAAGATTGTTAAGGGTTTTAATACGCTGGAGGCCGGAAACATGTTCCCGATATTGAGGGAGTCCAGAACCAGGGGCCACAGGTTAAGAATAAGGGTTCGGCCATTTAGAACGGAGACGAGGAAACACTTTTTCTCACAGAGAGTGGTGAGTCTGTGCAATTCTCTGCCTCAGAAGGCAGTGGAGGCCGATTCTCTGGATACTTTCTGGAGAGAGTTAGATAGAGCTCTTAAAGTCACCCTGCATTCACATAGCATCCTCCTCACAGTTCACACTGCCACCCAGCTTTGTGTCATCTGCAAATTTGCTAATGTTACTTTGAATCCCTTCATCCAAATCATTGATGTATATTGTAAATAGCTGCGATCTCATGAGAGGGGATCTAATGGAAACCATATACAATTCTCAATGGATTGGACGGGCTAGATGCAGGAAGAAAATGTTCCGCATGTTGGTGGAGTCAAGAACCAGGGGTAACAGTTTAAGAATAAGGACTGAAATGTGGAAAAAATGTGTCCACTAAGGACATTCTTGCTATTGAGGGAGTGCAACGTAGGTTCACCAGATTAATTGTCGTTGTGCAGTGTACAAGAACAGAGACAACGAAATGCAGTTAGCATCTCACGCAGAAGTGCGAACACAGAAATAATGTTACAGTAAATGTTTCTATGTTTATCCAGTAGCAGTAGTGCAATTTCCGGGGAGGGAGATCATTCACTGGGGGAAGGAGAGTCCGGGGGGGGGGGGTGGAGACTGGCAATCACCAAGGCGTAGAGTTAAGTAGGGAGGACATTCTTGCCATAGAGGTAGTGCAGAGAAGGTTCACCAGACTGATTCCTGGGATGGCAGGACTTTCATATGAAGAAAGACTGGATAGACTCGGCTTGTACTCGCTAAAATTTAGAAGATTGAGGGGGGATCTTATAGAAACTTACGAAATTCTTAAGGGGTTGGACAGATGCAGGAAGATTGATCCCGATGTTGGGGAAGTCCAGAACAAGGGGTCACAGTTTAAGGATAAGGGGGACGTCTTTTAAGACTGAGATGAGAAAAACATTTTTTACACAGAGAGTGGTGAATCTGTGGAATTCTCTGCCACATAATGTAGTTGAGGCCACTTCATTGGCTATATTTAAGAGGGAGTTAGATGTGGCCCTTGTGGCTAAAGGGATCAGGGGGTATGGAGAGAAGGCAGGTACAGGACAGAATTAAGGGACAGAAGTTTAGGGGTAACATGAGGGGGAACTTCTTTACTCAGAGAGTGGTAGCGGTGTGGAATGAGCTTCCAGTGGAAGTGGTGGCGGCAGGTTCGTTGGTATCATTTAAAAATAAATTGGATAGGCATATGGATGAGAAGGGAATGGAGGGTTATGGTATGAGTGCAGGCAGGTGGGACTAAGGGAAAAAAAGTTGTTCGGCACGGACTTGTAGGGCCGAGATGGCCTGTTTCCGTGCTGTAATTATTATATGGTTATATGGTTATAAGATACTGAGTTGTATGATCAGCCATGATCATATTGAACGGCGGTGCAGGCTCGAAGGGCCAAATGGCCTCAACTCCTGCACCTGTTGTCTATGTTCCTATGTGTCTATGTAACAGCCGCTGGGAAGAAGCTGTTCCTGGACCTGCTGGTCCGGCAACGGAGAGACCTGTAGCGCCTCCCGGATGGTGTGAGAGCAGTCCTTGGCGAAGCTGAGTGCCCTTCGCAGACATCGCTTGCTCTGGACAGACTCAATGGAGGGGAGTGGGGAACCGGTGATGCGTTGGGCCGTTTTCACCTCTGAAGTGCTTTCAGATCGGAGACAGAGCAGTTGCCATACCATACTGTGATACAGTTAGTAAGGATGCTCTCGATGCTGCAGCGGTAGACGTTCACCAGAATCTGAGGATAGGTTGACAGGGTTTGTATTCACTGGAGTTTAGAAGGATGAGAGGTGATCTCATTGAAACACATAAGATTGTTAAGGGCTTGGACAAGCTAGAGGCAGGAAACATGTTCCCGATATTGGGGGAGTCCAGAACCAGGGGCCACAGTTTACGAATAAGGGGTCGGCCATTTAGGACTGAGATGAGGATAAACATGTTTCACCCGGAGAGTTGTGAATCTGTGGAATTCTCTGGCACAGAAGGCAGTGGAAGTCAATTCCCTGGATGTTTTCAAGAGAGAGTTAGATTTAGCTCTTAGGACTAACGGGAGCAATGCATATTGGGGGGGGGGTGTAATCAGAACTGGGTACAGATTTTGGAGCCCCTGTACATTAGATTGTTAGATGTTGTGCCACAGAGGGCGGTAGAGGACAATTCACTGGATGAATTTAAAAGAGAGTTAGATGGAGCTCAAGGGGCTAGTGGAGTCAGGGGATATGGGGAGAAGGCAGGGACGGGGTACTGATTGTGGATCATCAGCCATGCGAATAGCGGTGCTGGCTCGGAGGGCCGAATGGCCTACCACTGCACCTATTTTCTCTGATTATCTGTGTTTATCATGTTGTACATCGGTAGGTTTTTGCCAGGGCCTATGTCCGTGTTATGTGGCTCCATACAACATCTCTGCCATGGGACTACCATCTACTATTCACGGGGTGACGTGCGAGCGCCCACAAGCTGTGTCCGGCTATTGCGATACATTTCATAGAAATATAATAACAATAATAATAATAATAATAATAATAATAATAATCCTAATAATAAATTTAAAAAAAAATAATGATAATAATAATTATTATAATAATAATAATAATAATAATAATAATAATAATAATAATAATAATAATAATAATAATAATAATAATAATAATAATAATACTAAATTTTATTACGGACTCAAGGTCCAGACAAGGGGCAACATTACATTAAAAGTGCATTGCATATTAAATATCATAAAATACATATAAAATCTTGGTATATCATTTATAAAAACATCATAATTTATATATTTTTTTAAAAACACAATACATGGGGAGAAGGCAGGAAAATGGGATTGGGAGGCAGAGATCAGCCATGATTGAATGGCGGAGTAGACTCGATGGGCCGAATGGCCTAATTCTACTCCAATAACTTGTGACATTGTGACCTTGTGAACCTTGTTGATACAACGAGCTGATCAATGGGTCGGCCCGGCTACCTCCGTAGTTCACTGTAAACCGATCGATCATCCAGCTTCAGACCCTGTTGGAAATGGACACATCGTTACAGACAAATATGGAGAGGGCTAGACTATGGTGCAAGGCAAACACCTTCTACCCAATCAGCCGTACAGGTACAACGTGCTGGAGTAACTCAGCGGGTCAGGCAGGCAGCATCTCTTTGGAGAACGTGGACAGGTACAAAGTGCTGGAGTAACTCAACAGGTCAGGCAGTATCTCTGTGGTGAGAAGGCATGGGGGACATTTCGGGGCGAGACCTTTCTTCAGCATTTTACGTCCATCTTTGGTTTAAACCAGCATCTGCAGTTCCTTGATACACAGTTCGGATGGAACCCGGGTCTCTGGCGCTGTGTGTGAGGCAGCAACACTACCCGCTGCGCCACCGAGCCGCCTTTGACCTGGATCATTTACTTCAAAAGAAATCAACAAGAAAATTAACTTACCATATATGTGGGGTCTCCCTCTGGCGCGTGAGTGGTTCCCTGCAAGATTAAACACAATACCGTCTGAATTACATGCAGGAATGGACTGCAGATGTTAGTTTACACCGAAGATAGACACAAAAAGCTGGACTACCACAGCCGGACAGGCAGTATCTCTGTCCCACCCTCTCCCCAGTCTGAAGAAGGGACTCAACTCGAAACGTCACCCATTCCTTATCTCCAGAGATGCCGCCTGTCCCGCTGAGTTACTCCGGCTTTTTGTATCTATCCACCGTCTGAATTGTATTTGATATTCACAGAGCCATGCCGCACGGAGACAGGCCCTTCAGCCCCACTGGTCGATGCTAGCCAAGAAACCCCCATCTAATCCACAGAGGGTGGTGGGTGTATGGAACAAGCTGCTGGAGGAGGTAGTTGAGGCTGGGACTATCCCAACGTTTAAGAGACAGTTGTACAGGTAAATGGATCGGACAGGTTTGGAGAGATATGGGACAAACGAGGGCAGGTGGGACGAGTGTAGATGGGGCATGTTGACCGTTGTGGGCAAGTTGGGCCGAAGGGCCTGTTTCTCTAACTAGGGCGCTCAGTTCAGAGTAATTCCGTGTATTTCAAGAATGTGTTTTCATCAGTCAATAAAAGTAAGCATGCAGGTACAGCAGGCAGTGAAGAAAGCCAATGGCTTGTTGGCCTTCATAACCAGGGGAGTTTGAGTATAGGAGCAAAGAGGTCCTTCTGCAGTTGTACAGGGCCCTGGTGAGTGTGTATATATAAGCACTGATCTTGTTTTCTTCTGTTATGTACTAGGTTTACATATTCTGTTGAGCTGCAGCAAGCAAGAATTCCAATGCCCTATCAGTCCTTCTGAGGCAATGGAATTCATAGATTCTCTACCAGTTCCTGAGGAAGTTGAAGGTGTCCCACAAAGGAATCAGACAAGGACGACTGGTGTCCCGAGTGCATTACTGTTGACAATACCAAGCACGTTTCCACAAGTCCACTGTCACTTTCACAAAATTACAAAGCTCATCTCATGTAAGAAAACCCGGTACCAACCTGATCTTTACCCGGGAGATTTTCATAGGTTGCCAGTCCGTCCTCGGAATGTGTGGCCGAGGTAACTGCAGAAATGAAACAGCGCGTTCAGTCACGAAGTCAAGGGCACCAGAATCATTTGTCCGGCGCAAAGGAAGAATATTCGGCCCGTCTCCACTGTACTAGCTGTCAAGTGTCTCCAATTCCCTCCCCGGCAATGGACCCATTATCCCCTGAAAACAGGACTAGTACCTGAGATCAGATGAACGTCTAAATAACGTGGACTTCACTTTTCATCAGCTGATATTTCCATTCCCCGCTCACAATATCTTGATTTGAACAGGTGAACCTGAAGTGTTCCGAGGATAGGTCCCGACCCGAAGCGCATCTCCAGAGATACTGCCTGACCCGCTAAGTTACTCCATCACTTTGTAACTGTCCAAGTTCTCCAGAGAGATGCTGCCTGACCCGCTGAGTTACTCCAGCACTTTTTGCATAATTCTACACAGTTCCTTGTGTTAAACTTCAACTAAGCTTCAACGAACAGAACAAGTATCTGGGTTAAAATCCACCGTCTTAAATGCAACTATCTACACTGGGCGCCGGTGTGATCATCAAGTCAAATCCAACTAACACAGGTACTCTAACTCCACTCAGTGACACGGCAGTTGAGAATCTAAAGGTCATAACTTCATGAGTGATAGAAGCAGAATGAGGCCACTCGGCCTACCAAGTCTACTCCGCCATTCAATCACGGCTGATCTATCTCTCCCTCCGAACCCCATTCTCATGCCTTCTCCCCATAACCCCTGACACCCGTACTAATCAACAATATCTCTATCTCTGCTTTAAAAATACCCACTGACTTGTGGCCTCCACAGCCATCTGTGGCAACGAATCCCACAGATTCACCACCTTCTGGCTAAAGAAATTCCTCCTCATCTCCTTCCTAAAGGAACATCCTTTAATTCTGGGCCTCACTCAGAATCCACTCACTCTGTCCCCTTGGACTCCTGTTCGCGTCGTATTTCGTCCCAGGTTCGGCTTTCGGCCTAAATAAATATATAGAGGAAACAACGTCCACTTATAGGTTAGTTCAGTTGAAGAGATACAGCGCGGAAACAGTCTCATCGGCCCGGCGAGTCAGGGACTATCCAAACAAGTCTTGGACATGTATATGTGTAGGACCGGTTTGGAGGGAATGCGAACAGGTGGGATAGTTAGATAGTTAGATACTCTAGGGGCTGGTGGAATCAAGGGATATGGGGAGAAGGCATGCACGGGCTATTGATTGGGGACGATTAGTCATGATCACAATAAATGGCGGTGCTGGCTCGAGGGGCCGAATGGCCTCATCCTGCACCTATTTTCGATGTTTCTACTAGTGTAGCTGTAACATGTTGGCTGGTATGGGCAAGTTGGGTCGATGGGCCTATCGGCGCTGTCTCATACTATGACTTTATAAGTCTAAGTCTTGCCCATTCCCCCCCCCCATATTTTTTTTAATTTTTTTTATTTAACCTTTATTTAACCAGGATAAGTCTCATTGAGATTAAAAATCTCTTTTACAAGAGAGTCCTGGCCAAGACAGGCAGCAGCACAGTTCCACAGTTACACACAATATTTTTTTTTAAAAACAACAGAGAACATATAAATAGAGTCACAGTCAGATTCAAATTCAGCAGGGGTATTAAAATTAACAGCAGACTCAGCAGAGCCAGGGACTTGGTTAGGTTGAACATTCCTTGAAATCATATTTGTAAAACAAACAGACACAGTTAGAGACACACATATATACACACACACATCTCAAATGACCTATCCATATTCTCCAGAGATGCTGCCTGACCCGCTGAGTTACTCCAGCTTGTTGTGCCTTGTCTATTGGGAGTGTTCAGTTCAGTTTAGTTTGTTGTCATGTGTTCAATAGCACTACCAATATGCCTGAAGCGGAGTCTTGCTGGATTTTTTGCATGCACCGACTGATGAGGCAAAATGAAGGGAATGCATCAAAGAACATTCCTCCCCAGTGTAGCGAGAATGCATCTACCGCCACAGCCCCTGGGTCTGGTTCCCATGCAACATACTTTGGTAACTGGTGATTGAGGCTAGATGCAAACAAATCGATATCCGACGTTCCATATCGAGCAGCAATGTCATTAAATACTTTATGATCCAACATCCATTCTGTGTTGTCATTACATTTTCGTGACCTGGTGACCGCCACCATATTAATCCTATCTGGAAAATAGGTAGCTGAAATTCAAATGCTTATTTCGATACACCAGTGCCAAATGAGGTTAGCTAAATGATCACAGATTCCACCCATGTGATTAATATATGCCACCGCTGTAGTGTTGTCAATCTGTAGTTGAACATGCAGTTGATGCATCTTCCCACAATAAGCTTTTAACCCATAGAATGCTCCCAGCATCTCTAGGTAGTTAATACCATGTAACTGAAGAATTGATGACATGCACATCCCATCTTCCACCGCAACTAGAGATAATATTAGTAGCTCCCCATCCTGGAGCACTAGCATCAGTTTGTAATATAACTGAAGGTTTGCTGACCAAAATGTTACTGGAGCAATGCCGAATATTGGTGGTCCACCGTTGTAACTCTGATATAGCTTCAGCTGGTAACCGCATAGGTCTGTTAAAATGACCTAAATGGTATTTGAGTGCTTGCTCCTTTGCACGTTGTAAATTTTGAAAATGCAAAGGCCCAAATTGTGCAGCTGGAAAAACTGCCACTAATTTGCCAATTACGCTGACTTTTTGTCGAATAGATGGTTGCTCCATAACAACAAGGGTGTTACAGGATTCTATTAACTCTAATCTCTTGCCCCAGAGCAGAGTCACAGACATATTACTAGAGTTAATGATAAATACCAAATAATCAATAACTCTAGTTGCTATCAACTTGGATTTAACTGGATGGATGAGAAACCCCAACTTCTCAAATGTGAGTTTTGTGGCTGAAAAAGCTAATTTACCTAATTTCATCGTTTTTCCTATGATTAGGATATCATGCAAGTAGGCAGAGCATTCCACAGATTCGCAACTCTCTGGATGAAAAACGTTTTTCCTCATCTCCGTTCTAAATGGCTTACTTCTTATTCTTAATCTTCGACGCCTGGTTCTGGACGCCCCCAACATCGGGAACAATTTTCCTGCCTCTAGCGTGACCAATCCCTTAATAATCTCATATGTTTCAACAAGAAACATCTTCTGCAGTTGTATAGGGCTGTGGTGAGACCACATCTGCAGTATTTGGGGAAGGACATCCTTGTGATTTAGGCAGTGCAGCGTAGGTTCTCGAGATTGATCCCTGGGATGGCGGGACTGTCATATTAGGAAAGATTGAAAAGACTAGGCTTGTATTCACTAGAGTTTAGAAGGATGAGGAGGAATCTTATAGAGACATATAAAATTATAAAAGGACTGGTCAAGCTAGATGCAGGAAAAATGTTCCCAAAGTTGGGCGAGGCCAGAACCAGGTGGACACTGTCTTAGAATAAAGAGGAGGTCATTTAAGACTGAGGTGAGAAAAACATTTTCGCCTAGAGAGTTGTGCATTTATGTAATTCCCTGCCACAGAGGGCAGTGGAGGCCAAGTCACGGAATGGATTTAAGAGAGTGTTCGATATAGCTCTGGGGGCTAGTGGAGTCAAGGGATATGGGGAGAAGGCAGGCATGGGTTATTGATTGGGGATGCCCACAATGAATGGCGGTGCTGGCTCGAAGGGCAGAATGGCCTCCTCCTGCACCTATTTTCGATGTTTCTATGTTTCTAAGAAACCCTCTCATCCTTCTAAACTCCAGCGTGTACAAGACCAGGCTGGGCTTGTACACTCTGGAATTTAGAAGGATGAGAGGGCTCTCATTGATACATGTAAGATTGTTAAAGGTTTTGACACGCAAGAGGCAGAAAACATGTTCCCGATGTTATGCTCCATTCTCTCAGCATATAACTGTCCCGCCATCCCGGGAATTATTTATTCCAATGGTTTGGCCGTCATGCTTGGCAGACGGAGTCAAATGCAGGTTGAGTTTGATGAAAGGTATTTAGTTACCTGTGCCTTTTTTCCCTCATCAAATAGGCTATTCCACCTCCGATCCCGCCTGCACCAACAACCACTACTGCAATCACAATCCCAGCGATCGCACCAGCTCCCAGACCATTGTCTGAAATAGAAGATGGGCAGTCTATGATTCCCTGACTCGAGAAATAAGTTCAAGTACAAACGACACACTGGTCTTCAACCCAGTAGTCAAGACAGATACAGGAGACGGATACATGCATTGTACGAGAGAGAGAGAGAGAGAGAGAGAGAGAGAGAGAGGGAGAGAGAGAGGGAGAGATGGGGAGAGGAGAGAGGGAGAGAGAGGGAGTGAGAGGGAGAGGGAGAAAGAGAGGGAGAGAGAGGGAGAGAGAGGGAGAGAGGGAGAGAGGGAGAGAGAGAGAGAGAGAGAGAGAGAGAGAGAGAGAGGGAGACAGAGGGAGAGGGAGAGGGAGAGAGAGAGAGAGAGAGAGAGAGAGAGGGAGAGAGACAGAGAGAGAGAGCGAGGGAGTTGGAGAGGGAAGGAGGGAGAGAGAGGCAGAGGGATAGAGAGAGGGGGAGAGGGAGAGGGAGAGGGAGAGGGAGAGGGAGAGGGAGAGGGAGAGGGAGAGGGAGAGGGAGAGAGAGAGAGAGAGAGAGAGAGAGAGGGAGAGGGAGAGGGAGATTCACTAACTTTGCACGTTGACATTT
Source organism: Amblyraja radiata (assembly GCF_010909765.2). Lineage (NCBI taxonomy): Eukaryota > Metazoa > Chordata > Chondrichthyes > Rajiformes > Rajidae > Amblyraja > Amblyraja radiata. The sequence goes on from NW_022630099.1 coordinate 4,986,614, forward strand.
ACAGTGAGGCTGATGTTTCTGCCAGTCCTGGCATTATTGGCATGGCATGTGTAATTCATACCGTGCTCCATGCTTACTGAGGGGATGGTGAATACTGGACCTGTACCCATCATCTCTGCCCCATTGAACCACTCATACACAGGGCTGGGCATGGACTGGGCCGAACAGGTCAACGTTAGATTTTCTCCATTCGTTATTGTTACTGGACTCTGGGGGGTAATTTTCATATTGTCCGGCCCATCTGCAGACAGAAATGTACAAGATTAGTTTCGTTCAGTTTAGTTTAGTTTATTGTCACGTGTACCGAGGTACAAAGAAAAGCTTTTGCTGCGCGCTAACCAGTCGGCGGAAAGACAATACATGATTGGAGAGGATGTTTCCGCCAGTGGGAGAGTCCAGAACCAGAGTTAAAGGACGTTCCTTTAGGAAGGAGAGGTTGACTTTATTCCTTGGCGCGCGGGAGGGTGTGGAAAGAGATGAGGAGGAATTTATTCAGCCAGAGGGCGGTGAATCTGTGGGATTCGTTGCCACAGACGGCGGTGGAGGCCACAAGTCAGTGGATATTTATATTTAAGGCAGAGATAGATAGATTGTTGATTAGTGCGGGTGTCAGGGGTTATGGGGAGAAGGCAGGAGAATGGGGTTGGGAGGGAGAGATAGATCAGCCGTGATTGAATGGCGGTGAGGCTCGATGGGACAAATGGCCACATGTGCACGTATCACATAGCAAATAGGTGCAGGAGTAGAGGCCATTCGGCCCTTCGAGCCTGCACCGCCATTCAATATGCTCATGGCTGATCATCCACAATCAGTTCCCCGTTCCTGTTTTTTCCCGATATCCGTTGACTCCTCAGTGCTTAATCTAACTCTCTACACAATATACAATATACAATACACAATACAATTTATTCTTGAAAGCATCCAGGGAATTGGCATCCTCTGCCTTCTGTGGCAGAGAATTCCTCAGATTCACAACTCTCTGGGTGAAAACGTTTTTCCTCATCTCAGTCCTAACTGGCCCACTCCTTATATTTAAACTGTGTGAGCCCTGGTTCTGGACTTCCCCCATGCAGATTACGGGGAGAACGTGCACACTCCGTACGGACAGCACCCGTAGTCGGTGTCGAACCGGGTCTCCGGCGCTGCATTCGCTGTAAGGCAGCAACTCTACCGCTGCGCCACCGTGACCGCCCTATTACTGATACTAAATGAAAAATACACACTTGGAATGCCTCTGTACTTACATAAAACATTCAGGGAGGTCTCCGCGTTGCCGCTGTTCAGTCCATTGCTTACGATGCATTTATACATCCCTGTGTCGGCCCTGTCTACTGGGTCAATGATCAGAGTGTCTCCGGATATAGTTATCGTGTCATTCTGCTGGATGGGTTGATTTTTGAAAATCCATTCTCGCTTCACTTGAGATCCCCGGGAACTGCAGGTCAACACGACGGAGTCTCGCTGTTCCACCGGCTCGGAATTGTTGGATCGCAGATTGACATTCGCCACCCGTTCTGCGGACGGAATAAAGATTTAATAAAAAAAACATGTAGCAAGGAACTGCAGATGCTGGTTCATATCCAAGGTGGACTCAAAGTGCCGGAGTAACTCAGCGGGACAGGCGGCATCTCTGGAGAGAAGGAATGGGTGACGTCACGAACAGATGTGGATACATGTAAAGTTATCCACTTTGGTGGCAAAAACAGGAAGGCGGATGACCCGGGGCCACAGGTGAAGAATATGGGGTCGGCCGTTTAGAACGGAGACGAGGAAACACATTTTCACACTTCTCCCCATATCGACAGACTCCGCTATCTTTAAGAGCCCTATCTAGCTCTCTCTTGAAAGTATCCGGAGAACCAGCCTCCAGAGAATGGCTCCAGAGAATGCCTCCTAAGGCAGAGAATTCCACAGACTCACCACTCTCTGTGAGAAAAAGTGTTTCCTCGTCTCCGTTCTAAATGGCTGACACCTTATTCTTAAACTGTGGCCCCTTGTTCTGTACTCCCCCAACATCGGGAACATGTTTCCTGCCTCTAGCGTGTCCAAACCCTTAACAATTTTACATGTTTCAATGAGATCCCTTCTCATCCTAAACTCCAGAGTGTACAAGCCCAGCCGCTCCATTCTCTCAGCATATGACAGTCCCGCCATCCCGGGAATTAACCTGGTGAAACTACGCTGGGCTCCCTCAATAGCAAGAATGTCCTTCGTCAAATTAGGGGACCAAAACTGCATACAATGCTCCAGGTGTGGTCTCACTAGGGCCCTGTACAACTGCAGAAGGACTTCTTTGCTCCTATATTCGATTCATAGAACATAGAAAATAGGTGCAGGAGCGGGCCTGTCTCATCTTGTTATAAAGGACACTTTCTTCACTGCCTGCTGTACCTGAATGCTTACTTTCATAGACTGATGAATAAGGACCCCCAGATCCCGTTGTACTTCCCCTTTTCCCAAATTGATGTAATTTAGATAATAATCTGCCTCCCTGTTTTTGCCACCAAAGTGGATAACCTCACATTTATCCGCATTAAACTTCATCTGCCATGCATCTGCCCACTGCCCCAACCTGTCCAAGTCACCCTGCATTCTCATGGACATAGAATTAATACATGTTGGTCTTGGAGGGGAGGATGGTCTTGGAGGAGAGGTTGGTCTTGGAGGGGAGGATGCTCCTCAAACTGCGGAGCATCCTGGACAATACAGCTCACCCCCTCCATGACACACTGATCAACCTGAGGAGCACCTTCAGCAACAGACTGGTTCCACCAAGATAAACAGAGAACGCCACAAGAGATCCTTCTTCCCTGTGGCTATCAAACTGTACAACTCCTCCCAGTCCCCGTCCCCCCCTTCTGTCGTGGGGCTGACTGAGAGTGACTCCCCTCCTGTTGGGAGACCAATTTCCCTCCTGGTGTCAATAAAATTTGAACGGATCGTATTGAAAAGGCTTATCTAAACACGTAGCAAACCACGGAGAAGGCAGCAGAGAATAGATATCACTCGACTGGCTATTTATTAATAGAGGTAACGCTCGGAAAACAAGGAGATCTATTCATCTGATACATCGGCGATACTGGACGATCGTTTCCCGGAACACCTTCGTTCATTCCGCCTGAACCTCCCTGATCTCCCGGTTGCCAAACACTTTATTTCTCGTTCCCATTCCCACACAGACCATTCTGTCCGAAGTTTCGCTTGGGCAACTTACAGCCCAGTGGTATGAATATTGATGTATCTAACTTCAAGTAACCCCGGCATTCCCTCTCTCTCTATCTGTGATCTATCACAGCTGACTCTGTTATCAAAGAAAAACATTCCCCGAACAAGGAAGTCATTAAAAAAAATAAGATTGAACCTTTGTCTATTGTACAGAGACGTCCTTAACTTATTACCTCATACAGGAGGGTTTGTGTACAAACACGGGGATGTCATGCTGAGATTCTATAAGGCGCTGGTCAAGAGGGCTTGTATACAAACACAGGGATATAACGCTGAGACTCTATAAGGTGCTGTTCAGGCCACATTTTGAATATTGTGAGCAATTTTGTGCCCCATATCTGAGGAAGGATGTGCCGGCTCTAGAGAGGGTCCAGGTGAGGTTTACAAGAATGATCCCAGGAATGAGTGGGTTAACCTGCGATGAGCGTTTGTCGGCGCTGGGCCTGTACTCGCTGGAGTTTAGAAGAATGAGGGAGGTGGGCGCTCATAGAAACGTTCAGAATAGTGAAATGTCCTCTACTCCTGCACCTATTGTCTATTGTCTATTATCAACAGTCATGAAATCACGAGATAGATTTGTGTAATCAACATAATTATTGTACACTATTGTTGATTGAGCATGTGATCATTTCTTGCCGCTCAGATCAATTAGTCCGTGTTCGGCATCAACATTATACACTGGACGACAAACAAAATAAAGAAATGTTGTACCTACCCAGAACATCGATTTCTATTGATGAGGAACTGTACCTTTCGGTCACATCGTTAAAGGCCTGACAGACATAACTCCGAATGACTTTTGTGGAACATTGGGAATGTTGAGTTTGTCTCCACTCTGGACCACGTCACCTTGAACGTACCAGCCCAACACAGCAGCTGGTTTAGACTCTGCAGAACATGTTAAAGTGACGTTGGTCCCGGAAGTGTAAACAATGATGTCGGGATCACGAACTATAATCGGAATATCCGGCCCGTCTACAACAAACGAACAAAGAGACAAAAGAACAAGGGATTGTGGTGAATGTGAGGAAGTGGGAGAAGGGAGGGAGAAGGGGAGCGGGAGGAGGGAGAGAGGGCCATCATCTCAAGAAGCGCTCACCAACACGGCGGCCGATGTACCGGGTCAACAAGACACACAAGTTACTGTGCAAAACATAATCAAATAAGATAGAACATCGAACAGTAAACACATACACACAGAAGATAGGTGCAGGGGTAGATCATTTGGCCCTTCGAGCCAGCACCGCCATTCTATATGATCATGGCTGATCATCCAAAATCAGTACCCCGTTCCTGCCTTCTCCCCATATCCCTCTATTCCTTTAACCGTAGGAGCTAAATCTTACTCTCTCATGAAAACATCAAGTGAATTGGCCTCCACTGCCTTCTGTGGCAGAGAATCCCACTGATTCACAACTCTCTGGATGAAAAACGTTTTTCCTCATCTCATTTCTAAATGGCCTCCCCCTTATTCTTGAACTGTGATCCTTGGTTCTGGACTCCCCCAACATGGGGCACATTTTTCCTGCATCTAGCCTGTCCAAAAATGTTACGCTTCGAAAAAATGTGATGAAAGAATGGATCGACTGGGCTTGTATTCACTGGAAATTAGGATGAGAGGGTTTCTTCCAGAAACATATAAAATTGTTAAGGGGTTGGACAGGGCGGATGCAGGATAAAATGTTCCCCATATTGGGGGAGCCCAGAACCAGGGTCACGGTTTAAGAATAAGGAGGAAGCCATTTATGACTGAGATGAGGACAAATATTTTCACCCAGTGTACTGGTGAATCTGTAGAATTCTCTGCCAAAGAAGGCAGTGGGGGTCTATTCAGTGGATGGCTTCAAGAGAGAGTTAGATTTAGCTCTTTGGGCTAACGGAATCAAGGGATATGGGGAGAAGGCAGCAACGGAGTTACTGATTTTGGATGATCATATTGAATGGCGGTGCTGGCTTGAAGGGCCGAATGGTCTACTCCTACACTTACTTTCAATGTTTCTGTGTTACCTCAAGTAAGTCCATGGCTCTGTTCACACCCGAAAGCATCCAGACTTATGTCAGCAAAGATGGATGACAATTGATTGATTAGAAATAATGTTAGATTTTTGAATCGGAAAATTTGCAATTGGTTGGATTTTGCAGAAAGACGCAGAGAGTTCATTCGTGGCAAAAGCAAGATGTGGCATGGCAGGAGTAGACTCACAACAGATCGGTTGAAGGTTGTTACAAGTCCTGCTGAGGAGGTATTGCAATGGTTGCTCTTTCTATGAATACCAGTGGCCCAATGATCACCTCATTAGCGATCGGGGCAGAATTGTGCCTTTCGGCCAATGAAGGCCACTCCACCATTCAATCACGGCTGATCTATCTCTGCCTCCTAACCCTATTCTCCTGCCTTCTCCCCATAACCCCTGACACCCGTACTAATCAAGAATCTATCTATCTCTGCCTTAAATATCTCCACTGAATTGGCCTCCACCGCCGGCTGCGGCAATGAATTCCACAGATTCACCACCTTCCCGCTAAAGAAATTCATAGAAACATAGACAAAAGGTGCAGGAGTAGAGGCCCTTCGGCCCTTCGAGCCTGCACTGCCATTCAATATGATCATGGCTGATCCTCCAACAGTATCCTCTACCTCCCTGATCCCTATAGCCACAAGGGCCACATCTAACTCCCTCTTAAATATAGCCAATGAACTGTGGCCTCAACTACCTTCTGTGGCAGAGAATTCCACAGATTAACCACTCTCTGTGTGAAAAATGTTTTTCTCATCTCGGTCCTAAAGGTTTTCCCCTTATCCTCAAACAGTGTGACCCCTTGTTCTAGACTTCCCCAACATCGACCTGCGACTCGACCTTTGAGGAACCATGCAGGTGTACTGCTAGATCCCTCTGCTCGACAACACACCCAGAGGCCTACCATTCACTGTGCAGGTACTGCCCTTGTTAGACGTCCCAAAGTGAAACTCCTCACATATCTCTATACTAAATGATTGTATCCATGTAATGAACTCCCCCCCTCCCCCCCCCCCCCCCCCCCCCCCACCCCACTGCCCTCTCTCCCCTGAATCATCTCGCTCAGCAGGACTGGCAACAAGTGATGAATGATGGCCCGGACACTTACAAAATACATTGAGAGGGAACGGCTCGCTTGTATTCGCGCTAACCGCATTGGAGGCCCGGCAGGTGAACGGCCCATCCGACCGCAATACTCCGGTAATGGTGAGGGTGTCGTTAGTGGCGCTCAGATCCAACCTGCCGCCGTTAGATATCACGCTATTGTCTTCACTCCACATGTAAGAGACGTCAGTCCCTGCCGCGACTCAGGTCAAGACCACGGTGTCATTGTGCTCTATGAAGCTGCTGGCATTGGAGGTGATATTGGGTGTGGAAACAGGCTCTGTTAAATACACAGGAGGTGGTGGTTAATGCACAGGTGAATAAGGAACAAAACACAGAATGTGGTGGATTAATGAAAGATTGAGACAGTGCGGAATGAGAACGTGTTAGAGGAAACTGGCGTCCAGGTTCATCCCAACGCCAACCAGGCAATGGTGGACACTGCCCGGCCGGTCACAGGTACTGACCTCCCCACCATCAGAGGTCCATCATAGACGCTGACCTCCCCAACACCAAAGGTCCATCACAGTGTTGAGTTCCCCACCATCAGAGGTCCATCATAGACGCTGAACTCCCCACCATTGATGGTCCATGTAATGACCACCCCACCATCCAAGAGCCATCACAGACGCTGACATCTCCACCATTGAAGATCCATCACAGGTAATGACCTCCCCACCATCCAAGAACCATCATAAATACTGACCACTCCACCATCAAAGAGCCATAGCAGATGCTGACCACCCCATTACCAAAGGTCACCCCAGTATTGACCTCCCCACCATCAATGGTCCAACACAGACACTGACCTCCCCACCATCAGAGGTCCGTCATAGACACTGACCTCCCCAACACCAAAGGTCCATCACAGTGTTGACTTCCCCACCATTAATGGTCTATCATAAATACTGACCACCCTACCATCAAAGAGCCAACATAGACACTGCCCTCCACTCCATTGAAGGGCCAATCAGATCCTGACCTCCCCACCATCAAAGAGCCAACACAAATACTGACCCCCCTCCACCATCCAAGAACCATCATAAATACTGACCACCCCACCATCAAAGAGCCATCGCAGATGCTGACCACCCCAATAGCAAAGGTCACCCCAGTATTGACGTCCCCACCATCAATGGTCCATCACATGTAATGACCTCCCCACCATCAAATATTAAACACAGTACTGACCATACCACCATTGATGGTCCTTTACAGAAACTAACCTCCCCACAATCAAAGATCCATAACAGATACCGACCTCCACTCCATTGAAGGGCCAATCAGATCCTGACCTCCCCACCATCAATGGTCCAACACAGACACAGACCTCCCCACCATCAGAGGTCCATCATAGACGCTGACCTCCCCACCACTGATGGTCCATCACATGTAATGACCACCCCACCATCTAAGAGCCATCACAGATGCTGACATCTCCACCATTGAAGGTCCATCACAGTGTAGACCTCTCCACCATCAAAGATTAAACACAGTACTGATCTCCCCATCATTGATGGTCCATCACAGATACTGACCTCCCCAACACCAAAGGTCCATCATAGTCGCTGACCTCCCCAACACCAAAGGTCCATCACAATGTTGACCTCCCCACCATCAATGGTCCATCACATGTAATGACCTCCCCACCATCAAAGATTAAACACAGTACTGACCATACCACCATTGATGGTCCATCCCAGATCCTGACCACCCACCATCAAAGGTCCATCACAGTACCGACATTCCCACCATCGAAGGTCCATCATAGACGCTGACCTCCCCAACACCAAAGGTCCATCATAGACGCTGACCTCCCCACCATCAAAGGTCCATCAAAAATACGGACCACCCCACCATCAAAGAGCCAACACAGATACTGACCTCCCCACCATCAAAGGCCCATCACAAATACTGACCTCCCCTCCATTGAAGATCCATCACAGATGCTGACTATCTACAAGAGGCGCTGCCTCAAACGGACAGCCAGCATCATCAGAGGCCCACGTCACCCTGGCCATTCTCTAATTACACTCCCGCCACAGGGAAGAATGTACAGGATCCCGAAAACCGTGACCTCTGGATGCAGGAACAAATTTTTCCCAATAACTATTTTTTATTGAATTATAAAAGCAGCCCAGACCATCACATCAAACCAACTTCCCTTCCATCGACTCCATCTACACCTCACACATCCTCGACAAGGCCAGGAGCAACTCCCCTTCCATCCACTCCATCTATACCTCACGCTACCTCGGCAAGGTCAGCAGCATAATCAAAATAGAAACATAGACTGTGTGTGCAGGAGTAGAGGCCATTCGGTCCTTCGAGCCTGCACCGCCATTCAATATGATCATGGTTGATCATCCAACTCAGTATCGTGTACCTGCCTTCCCTCCATACACCCTGATCCCTTTAGCCACAAGGGCCACATCTAACTGCCTCTTAAATATAGCCAATGGACTGTGGCCTCAACTACCTTCTGTGGCAGAGAATTCCACAGATTCACCACTCTCCGTGTAAAAAGGTCTCACCACTAACTAAGCAGGTCAGGCAGCATCTCTGGAGAACGTGGATAGGTGACATTGAGGGTCAAGGTCGTTCTTCAGAAGACTCATTGATGAAGAATCTCAAAGCGAAACACCTATCCATGTTCTCCACAAATGCTGCCTGACCCGCTGAGTTACTCCAGCACTTTGATTGTGGACCCAGCTCAGTCCAGAGATCTGTGGTTTCGGGCAGGTGCTGTTTGTGCTGCTGATCTTTGGCTTCTCCTGGCCTGTCTGCAGGAAAACAAGTAGAGGTGCTGTCGCCGAGGGAGGACGGACGGAGCCGCGGCTCGAGAGACTCGAGAGACTAACAGAGACTAACAGAGACTAACAGAGGCAAAGAGGTTTGCCACGCACTGTAGATATAAAACAGAGGCAAAGAGGTTGGCAAAGAGGTTTGCCACGCACTGTAGATATAAAACAGAGGCAAAGAGGTTGGCAAAGAGGTTTGCCACGCACTGTAGATATAAAACAGAGGCAAAGAGGTTTGCCACGCACTGCAAGGGAGCAGTGGACCAGACAGGAAGAGCGGACGGAATTACCACTAGACAGCCAAACCAGTAGGTAATTTACGGCTGGGGTGAGTACTTTCCCATTTATAGGAGGTAGGATTATATAAATAAGGGGTGTATCAATACAGTAGGGGATTCTTAAATAGGACCAGTTAATTATTTATATAAGATGGGCGGTCAGGAGATGTGCCAATACTGCGAGTTGTGGGAATTTGTCGACACCATTGATGTAGAAGATCCCTACAGCTGCAGTAAGTGTTTGAGGCTAGAGGAACTCCAGCTCCGCATTGATGAGCTGGAGACCCAACTTCATACGCTGCGGTACATCAGGGAGGGGGAGTATTACCTGGATGTTTTGTGCCAGGGGATGGTCACACCGACCAGTTTAACTAATTCAGTAGGCAGTGAGCAAGGAAAGGAAGGTGTGGCCATTAGCGAGGCAGATAGGGGGAACCAGGAGGAGATGCGGCAGGAGCCACAGCCCTTGTCCCTGACGAGCATGACCGAGGCTCTTACTCAATGTAAGGACGGGATCAGGGGCTGTGGGAGGGGTGAGCAACCTGGCTGCAGCACCGTGGATCAGGGGGCCATTCAAGAGGGTTGAGTTAGAAGAAATGCCGTAGTGATAGGGGATAGTATTATTCGGGGGGTAGATAAGGTTCTCTGCGGCCAGCAGAACATGTCCCGAAGGCTGTGTTGCCTACCCGGTGCTAGGGTTAAGGATATCTCTGCGATGCTGGAGAGAAATTTGCAGTGGGAGGGGGAGGATCCAGTGGTCGTGGTCCATGTGGGGACCAATGACATAGGAAGGACGAGGAAGGAGGATCTGCTGAAGGAGTTTGAGCAGTTAGGGAATAAATTAAAAAGCAGAACCTCGAGGGTACTGATCTCCGGATTGCTACCTGAGCCACGGGCCAAATCGGCGAGGGTACGTAAAATTAAAAAGCTGAATGCGTGGCTCAAAGACTGGTGTGGGAATAATGGGTTTGGTTTCTTGGGCCACTGGCACCAGTACTGGGACAGGGGGGATCTGTTCTGTAAGGACGGACTTCACCTGAACGGTGCTGGGACTGGGGTCCTGGCAAATCATATAACTAGGGCAGTAGAGAGGTCTTTAAACTAAGTAGCGGGGGGGAGGTATCAAGGGGGGTAATAACGGCAGGGGTAGAGGAAATAGAGCAGGGTATCAGTGGGGAAGCGGAAAGTCAAAATGTGACAGGAGACATAATGGGTGAAGATAAAGCTCTAGATGTAAAAGGGGCAAAAACGGAAAGGAAGGGTAGTAAAAATCATCTGAAAGTGCTTTATCTAAATGCACGGAGTATTCGTAATAAGGTAAATGAATTAACGGTGCAATTAAGTATATATAGTTATGATATCGTGGCCATTACGGAGACATGGCTGCAAGGGGATCAGGACTGGGAGTTAAATATAGAGGGGTACTCGACAATTAGGAAAGATAGACAGGAAAGAAAGGGAGGAGGGGTGGCCCTTTTAATAAGGGAGGGAATAACGGCAATAGAGAGGAAGGATATTGCGTTGAAGGAACAGGATAGTGAAACAGCTTGGGTACAGATAGAGAATAACAAGGGGAAAAAAACACTAGTGGGTGTAATTTATAGACCTCCAAATAGCTGTGACGCTGTTAGTCAGAACATAAATCTGCAAATAGTTGACGCATGTAAAAAGGGAACTGCTGTAATCATGGGGGACTTCAATTTTCATATTAATTGGGCAAACCAAACTGGGCAGGGTAGACTAGAGGAAGAATTTATAGAATGTATTAGAGACGGGTTCCTAGAACAGTATGTCACAGAACCGACAAGGGGGGAGGCAATCTTGGATCTGGTCCTGTGTAATGAAGCAGGATTAATTAAAAATGTCATAGTTAGGGACTCGTTGGGAACAAGTGACCACAATATGGTCGAATTCCATATTCAAATAGAAGGGGAGCAGGTTGAAACTCAGGCTAGGGTGCTTAGTCTAAATAAGGGGGATTATGAAGGTATGAGGACTGAGCTGATCAAAGTTGACTGGGATAGCAGACTCAAGAATAAGACGGTACATGAGCAGTGGTGTACGTTTAAGGGTATACTGTATAACCTTCAAGAAAAATTTATTCCTATGAAAAAAAAAAGGGGTAAGGGTAAGAACAGTCAGCCATGGCTCAGTAAAACTATAAAGGATAGTATTCGGCTGAAGGCAAGGGCATATAAGGTAGCCAGAGATAGTGGGAGGGTAGAGGATTGGGAAGCATTTAAAGGTCAGCAAAAAATAACTAAGAGATTAATTAAGACGGGGAAAATAGACTATGAAAGGAATTTAGCAAACAACATAAAAACTAATAGTAAGAGTTTTTATAGCTATATAAAAAGAAAAAGGGTGGCTAAGGTGAACGTTGGTCCATTGGAGGGTGAGACTGGAGAGTTGTTGGTGGGGAACATGGAAATGGCAAAGGCATTAAACGAGTATTTTGTATCAGTCTTCACCATAGAAGACACAAAAAATATTCCAACGTTGGATAAACAGGGGGCGGTAGGAATGGAGGAGCTAAATACTATTAAGATCACCAAGGAGGTGGTATTAGGGAAATTAATGAGACTGAAGGAGGATAAATCCCCTGGGCCTGATGGATTACATCCAAGGGTCTTGAGGGAGATAGCGGTGGGGATTGTGGATGCATTGGTGATAATTTTCCAAAACTCCCTGGAGGCAGGAACGGTCCCAGTGGATTGGAAAATGGCCAATGTAACACCTATATTTAAAAAAGGAAGTAAACAGAAAGCGGGTAACTATAGACCGGTTAGTCTAACATCGGTGGTGGGTAAAATGTTAGAGACAATTATTAAAGAAACACTAACGGGGCACTTGGATAAACATGACTTCATCGGACAGAACCAGCATGGTTTTGTGAAGGGGAAGTCCTGTTTAACGAATTTGCTCGAATTCTTTGAGGAAGTAACAACCCGGGTGGATAAAGGGGAACCGGTGGATGTGGTATACTTGGACTTCCAAAAGACTTTTGACAAGGTGCCACATAAGAGACTATTGCTAAAAATAAAAAATTATGGAATTGGGGGTAATATATTAGCATGGGTAGAGGATTGGCTAACAAATAGGAAGCAGAGAGTGGGGATAAATGGTTCATACTCGGGATGGCAACCGGTAACTAGCGGGGTTCCGCAAGGGTCGGTGCTGGGACCCCAGTTGTTCACAATTTATATAAATGATTTGGAGGAGGGAACCAAGTGTAATATATCAAAATTTGCGGACGATACAAAAATGGGAGGAAAAGTAGGGGATGAGGAGGATAGGAAGAGTCTGCAAAAGGATATAGATAAGCTAGGTGAGTGGGCAACAACTTGGCAGATGAAGTTTAATACTAATAAATGTGAAGTCATTCACTTTGGGAAAAAAAATGATAGGGCAAGTTATTTTCTAAATGAGGAGGAGCTGCGTTGTAATGCAACGCAAAGGGATCTAGGGGTATTAGTACATGAATCATTAAAAGTTAGTATGCAGGTGCAGCAAGCAATCAGGAAGGCCAATGGAGTTTTGGCCTTTATTGCTAGGGGGATGGAGTATAAAAACACGGAGGTCTTGCTGCAGCTGTACACAGTATTAGTGAGACCATATTTGGAATACTGTGTACAGTTCTGGGGTCCATACTTAAGAAAGGATGTACTAGCCCTGGAGGCAGTGCAGCGAAGGTTTACAAGATTAATTCCTGCAATGAGGGGATTGACATATGAGGAAAGGTTAAGTAGGCTGGAACTCTACTCTTTGGAGTTTAGAAGAATGAGAGGCGATCTCATTGAAACATATAAGATCGTGAGGGGCCTTGATCGGGTGGATGCACCGAGGATGTTCCCAATGATCGGGGAAACTAGAACTAGGGGACATAGTTGCAGAATAAGGGGGGGCTCTTTTAAAACTGAGATGAGGAAGAACTTCTTCACCCAGAGGGTGGTTAATTTATGGAATTCACTGCCCCAGGGAGCAGTGGAAGCAGAAACTTTAAATATATTTAAGACTAAAATAGATGGTTTTTTAGCTGCCAAGGGCATAAGGGGCTACGGGGAGAGGGCAGGGATATTGACCTAGGTATGGTTAGTATAGTAAGACCTGAGTGATCTCCTGGACAAGTGTCGATCGCCTAGTTTGGGGTCGGAGAGGAATTTCCCGGATTTTTTTCCCGAATTGGACCTGGGTTTTTATCCGGTTTTTTGCCTCCCCCAGGAGATCACGAGGTTTTTGGGGTGGAGAGGGGTGATAGCGGTATAAAGGGGAGGGTAGTGTCTTGTGTTCTGTGTCTTGTGTCTACTGTTTGTGGGTAAGTGTGTCTGTTTAGTGTTCAGCCATGAGCGAATGGCGGTGCGGGCTCGACGGACCTGGTGGTCTACTCTCGCACCTACTTTCTATGTTTCTATGTCTATGTTTCTATGTACCTGTCCACGTTCTCCACAGAGATGCTGCCTGCCTGACCCGCTGAGTTACTCCAGCACTTAACATAAGATCCCAAGATAATTGCCTGATCTAATTATCGAGAGTCCTAAATCAGAGCTGAGAACACCTGTGTGTGACATGTCATTCAACTCAATTGCCAAACAGATAACAACGAGGGACTTTGCACCCCGCACACTCCAAGATAAACCCGGAAGGTATATTAATGTGTTGGACGTTGTGATTTTCTCTGGAGCAGGAAGAAGTGATGAATTAAAATAAGGCCACGAACAGCTCAAGAAACATTTAGACAGGTACATGGATAGGACAGGTTTGGAGGGATATGGACCAAACGCGAGCAGGTGGGACTAGTGCAACTGGGGCATGTTGACCGCTGTTGGCAAGTTGGGCCTAAGGGTCTGTTTGAAAGGAACATAGAAAATAGGTGCCGGAGTAGGCCATTCTTCCCTTCGAGCCAGCACTGCCATTCAATATGATCATGCCTGATCATCGAAAATCAGTAACCCCGTTCCTGCTTTCTCCCCATATCCCTTGATTCTGTTAGCCCTAAGAGCTAAATCCAACTCTCTTGAAAGCATCCAGTGAGTCGTCCTCCGCTGCCTTTTGTGGCAGAGAATTCCACAGATTCACAACTCTCTGGGTGAAAAAAGGTTTTCCTCATCTCAGTCCCAAATGGCCGACCCCTTATTCTTAAACTGTGTGGCCCCTGGTTCTGGACTCCCCCAACACCAGGAACATTTTTGTCCTGCATTTAGCCTGTCGAATCATTTACGAATTGTATATGTTTCTGTAAGATGCCTTCTCATCCTTCTAAATTCCAGTGAATACAAGCCCAGTCCACCCATTTTTTCATCATTTGTCATTACAGCCATCCCGGGGATTTCCCTGGTGAATCTACGTTGCACTCCCTCAATAGCAAGAATGTCCTTGCTCTTGTTCCTTGTATCCCGAGCTGTAACCGTCTCAGATTCTATGGCTCCAGGAGTCACTTGGCAAATAAATTGCTGATACAGAAACTTTGAAAGGAATTGCTGACGCGCTACATTCCAAAGCCATCATGATGAACTTTATCATCGTACAATGAAGCAAAGTGCAGTTGTTGTTGATTCGCAGTGTCGTGGACTCACAGAGCGATACAGCGTGGAACTGGGCTGTTCCTGCCATCTTGACCACCGGCCAAAATGCCCCATCTACACTAGACCCAACTGCCCGCGTTTGGCCAATATCCCTCCAAACCTGTCCTATCCATTTACCTGTCCAAATGTTTCTTAAACATTGGGATAGTCCCAGCCTCAACATAGAAACATAGAAACATAGAAAATAGGTGCAGGAGTAGGCCATTCGGCCCTTCGAGCCTGCACCGCCATTCAATATGATCATGGCTGATCATCCAACTCAGTATCCTGTACCTGCCTTCTCTCCATACCCACTGATCCCGTTACCCACAAGGGCCACATCTACTGTAACTCCCTCTTAAATATAGCCATTGAACTGGCCTCAACTACCTTCTGTGGCAGAGATTTCCACAGATTCACCACTCTGTATGTGTAAAAAAAAGCTTTTCTCATCTCGGTCCTAAAATACTTCTCTCTTATCCTTAAACTGTGTGTGGCCCCTTGTTCTGGACTTCCCCAACACCGGGAACAATCTTCCTGCATCTGGCCTGTCCAACCCCTTAAGAATTTTGTAAGTTTCTATAAGATAGTCGACTGGCAGCTCGTTCCATAAACCCACCACCACCTGGAAAAGTTAACCCTCAGAATCCTATTAAACCTTTGTGTAGTTTTGGTCTCCAAACTTGAGGAAGGACAATCTTGCTATTGAGGGAGCCCAGCGTAGGTTCACCAGGTTAATTCCAGGGTTGGCGTGACTATAATATACTGAGAGAATGGAGCAGCTGGGCTTGTGCACTCTGGAGTTTAGAAGGATGAGAGCGTAGTTTATTGAAACATTTAAGATTATTAAGGATTTGGACACGCTCGGGGCAGGAAACATGTTCCCGATGTTGGGGGAGTCCAGAACCAGCGGGCCACACACACACTTTAAGAATAAGGGGTAAGCCATTTAGAACTGAGATGAGGAAACACTTTTTCACCCAGAGAGTTGTGAGTCTGTGGAATTCTCTGCCTCAGAGGGCGAAGGAGGCCGGTTCTCTGGATACTTTCAAGATAGAGCTAAATAGGGCTTTTAAAGGAGGCAGAGTCAGGGGATACGGGGAGAAGGCAGGAACGAGGTACTGATTGTGGATGATCAGCCACGATCACATTGATTGGCGGTGCTGGCTCGAAGGGCCGAATGGCCTACTCCTGCACCTATTGTCTATTGTCCAAAATATCTTTCCTATAAAATGTGCCTGAAGGCTGGCAGTATCATCAAGGACCCACACACCATCCGGGCCACACACTCATCTCCCTGCTACCTTCATGTATGAGGTACAGGAGCCTGAAGACTGCAACAACCAGGTTCAGGAATAGCTACTTCCCCACAGCCATCAGGCTATTAAACCTGGCTCGGACAAAACTCTGATTATTAATAACCCATTATCTGTTATTTGCACTTTACCAGTTTATTTATTCATGTGTGTGTATATTTATATTATGGTATATGGACACATTGATCTGTTTTGTAGTAAATGCCTACTATTGGACTGGACTATTGCAACTCACTTCTCCTTGGCATCAGCTCCACCAACATCAACCGACTCCAACTGGTCCAGAACGCAGCCGCCCGACTCATCACCCACACCAAATCCTGACATCACATCACTCCAGACAACTTCACTGGCTTCCCATCTCCCACCGGATCACCTACAAAATCCTGATGCTCACCTACAAAGCCCTCCACCATCTGCCCCCCCCCCCCCCCCCACCCCCCCATATCTCACTGACCTCCTCTCCCCTGCCAACCCTCACGGTCCCTCAGATCCACATCATCCGGTCTCCTCTCCATCCACGTCCAACCTCCGCAGTTTTGGGGACAGAGCCTTCTCCAGAGCAGCTCCCAGGCTCTGGAACTCCCTCCCCAAACTGATCCGCAATTCTGTGTCCCTCACCATCTTCCAGTCCCGCCTCAAGACCCATCTCTTCATCTCTGCCTATCCTTAGCCCCACGCCCACCTCCCTTTTCATCTGTGCATTAATTGCCTCATATTGTGTTTTGTATTGAATTCTGTCTTTACTTTGTGTACTAGTCATGTCTCTACTATTTATTTCATTCCCCTTACATGTTTTTCCTCTACTTGCTAAATTTTTGTAAGGTGTCCTTGAGACTCTTGAAAGGCGCCCATAAATAAAATGTATTATTATTATTATTATTACTATGTTCTGTTGTGCTGAAGCAATGGAAGAATTTCATTGTCCTATACAGGGACACATGACAATAAACTCACTTGAACTTGAACTGAACACAATATTCTGAGTGCGGTCTCACCAACGTCTTGTACAACTGCAACATGACCTCCCAACTTCCATAGACGCAATACTTACCTATGACGGTGATGTTTCGCGAAGAGGAACTTGACCTTTTGGTCACATTGTTAAACACCTGGCAGGTGTAGCTTCCCGTGTCATTGACGCCAAGGGCCGCAATGACTAGTTGCTGCCCGCTTTGTTGGAACAGCCCATTGAAGAGCCATTGATATTCCGGGGCGGGATTGGAAACAGCAGAACAGGTGAGAGAGGCGTCCGTGCCAGAGGTGTAAGCGGCCTGGTCGGGGATGACGGATATCTGAACACTTTCCGGTCCGTCTAGAAGACAATTCAGAGTGGAGTCTGTAGACTTCCTTCCATTAGGTGGCAGGGGGCGAGCGGATGGGCTGCGAAAGGAAATCTCCATCCCGCCACCAGGCGAATGCTAGACGGATGCAGGCAGATACTAGACCGAGGCCACAGGAGACTAGTCTACAGGGCATAGGAATGGAAACAATCGCTCTCCAGATAAATTATGCAGAGATGCTGCCTGCCCGCTGTGTTACTCCAGCATTTTGTGTCTATCCAATTTCATCTTCATCAGTGATAGGAGCAGAATTAGGCCATTCGGCCCATCACATCTTCTCCGCCATTCAATCATGGCTGATCTACCTCTCCCACCTTGCCCCCATAACCCCTAAACAAATCAAGAATCAATCTATCTATCTATCTATCTATCTATCTATCTATCTATCTATCTATCTATCTATCTATCTATCTATCTATCTATCTATCTATCTATCTATCTATCTATCTATCTATCTATCTATCTATCTATCTATCTATCTATCTATCTATCTATCTATCTATCTATCTATCTATCTATCTATCTCTGCCTTCAATTTGTCCATTAAACGTGGCCTCCACAGCCGTATGTGGCAATGAATTCCACAGATTCACCACCCTCTGACACTCTGACCCGAAACGTCACCCATTCCCTCTCTCTAGAGATACTGACTGTCCCGCTGAGTGACTCCAGCTTTTTGTATCTACCTAAATAAATTCTTCCTCATCTCCTTCCTAAAGGAACGTCCTTGAATTACGTGGCTGAGCCCTCTGGTTCTAGTCTCTCCCACTAGTCGAGGCCTCAACTACCTCCTCCGGCAGCTCGTTCCATACACCCACCACCATTTGTGCGTAAAAGCTACCTCTCAGATTCCTATTAAATAGAAACATAGAAACATAGAAAATAGGTGCAGTAGTAGGCCATTCGGCCCTTCGACCCTGCACCGCCATTCAATATGATCATGGCTGATCATCCAACTCAGTATCCCATACCTGACTTCTCTCCATACCCCCTGATCCCTTTAGCAACAAGGGCCACATCTAACTCCCTCTTAAATATAGCCAGTGAACTGGCCTCAACTACCTTCTGTGGCTGAGAATTCCACAGATTCACCACTCTCTGTGTAAAAAATGATTTTCTCATCTCGGTCCTAAAAGACTTCCCTCTTTACCTAAAAATGTGACCCCTTGTTCTGGACTTCCCCAACATCGGGAATGATCTTCCTGTATCTAGCCTGTCCAACCCCTTAAGAATTTTATAAGTTTCTATAAGATCCCCCCTCAATCTTCTAAATTCTAGCGAGTACAAGCCGAGTCTTTCCAGTCTTTCTTTATATGAAAGTCCTGCCATCCCAGGAATCAGTCTGGTGAACCTTCTCTGTACTCCCTCAATGGCAAGAATGTCTTTCCTCAGATTAGGAGACCAAAACTGTACGCAATACTCCAGGTGTGGTCCCACCAAGACGCTGTACAACTGCAGTAGAACTCCTTGTACGCCAGTGTTGCCTGTAAAGACCTCGCTAGAAATTCATGGGACGTCAATGGCGTTTGGCGGCCGAAGATTAGTTGGATAATGTGTCAGATGTTGCCTTATTTTTTAGCGACAGATTTCTTGGAGTCCAGTTGCCGGCACGCCCCGAAGGGCTGAGACTGAGATTGTTTCCATACCTATTGAAGAGCAACTAGAGACCGAGCGATAACACCCGGAGAATCAGGGGGACTGTGATCCGGGGGCGATGGGCTGAGGTTGAATTTAGTCGCTACCAATTGCAAAATGGTTTGAGAATTGAAACGGCAGATTGCTCTTGTAGAATCAGGAACTGCAGATGCTGGTCCATTCACAAATGGGTCATACAGCATCTCTGTGGAGAACGTGGACAGGTACAAAGTGCAGGCAGCATCTCTGTGGAGAACGTGGACGGGTACAATGTGCTGGAGTAAATCAGAGGGTCGGGCAGCATCTCTGTGGAGAACGTGGACAAGTCCAGAGATGTTGCCTGACCCGCTGAGTTACTCCAGCACTTTGTACCTGTCCATGTTCTCCACAGAGATGCTGCCTGACTCGCTGAGTTACTCCAGAACCCTGTGTTTTTTGGGGAAGAATCATCTTCCATTTCCCCCCATGGATCAGTGAGATTATTGGCGGAGATTGTTGTGTCAAACCCCCATTGTCCCTCGCATCCAGTCCCCGCGCCTCCATGATTGGGACGATGGAGAAACGACCATCCAATAGATTGGACCCGCCACCGTGGTGACCACTTACAGCTGACGTCCAGCAGGAATGGATCGCTGGTGTTTGTGTTGACCGGGTTGGACCCAGTGCAGGTGAACTCCTTGTCCGATCTGAGCACGCCGGAGATGGTGAGAGTGCGGTTGCCGTTACTCAAGACCAGCCGGCCGCCCGGGCTAAGCGTCAGGCCGTTACTGGACCAGGCATATGAGACATCCGTGCCCACGGCCACGCACTCTAAAGTCACCGTGTCATTGTGTTCTACAGGGCGGGTATCATTGGATGTGATCACAGGCTGAGAGACAGGTTCTGTTAAAAACACAGCGAGATGATTCATTGCCGGCATGGATCACCCCGCGACCAGTAACTAATACCTGCCCGAATACTTCACATATCTGGCTTCAGAGACCGCAGGTGCTGCAAACTTGGAAAACAATCAGCATGTGTGGAGAGAAGAAACACGGTTAAGGTTCAGGTGTCACCTGCTGTACATCGGTGAGACCAAGCGCAGGCTCGGCGATCGCTTCGCCCAACACCTCCGCTCACCTCGCATCAACCAACCTGATCTCCCGGTGGCTCAGCACTTCAACTCCCCCTCCCATTCCCAATCCGACCTTTCTGTCCTGGGCCTCCTCCATGTCTGTAGTGAGCCCCAACGCAAATTGGAGGAGCAGCACCTCATATTTCCCTTGGGTAGTTTACACCTCAGCGGATGGCGGGACTGTCGTATGCTGAGAGAATGGAGTGGCTGTGCTTGTGCACTCTGGAGTTTAGAAGGATAAGAGGTGATCTTATTGAAACCTATAAGATTATTAAGGGTTTGTGCACGCTAGAGGCAGGAAACGTCAGGATTCTTAAAGGGTTGACGGTGCAAATGCAATGGAAGGCATTTAAAGACTGCATGGATGAACTACAACAATTGTTCATCCCAGTTTGGCAAAAGAATAAATCAGGGAAGGTAGTGCATCCGTGGATAACAAGGGAAATCAGGGATAGTATCAAAACAAAAGATGAAGCATACAAATTGGCCAGAATAAGCAGCCTACCAGAGGATTGGGAGAAATTCAGAGTCCGGCAGAGGAGGACAAATGGCTTAATTAGGAAATGGAAAATAGATTATGAAAGAAAACTGGCAGGGAAGATAAAAACTGACTGCAAACGTTTGTATAGATATGTGAAGAGAAAATGATTAGTTAAAACAAATGTAGGTCCCTTGCAGTCAGAAACAGGTGAATTGATCATGGGGAACAAGGACATGACAGACGAATTGAATAATTACTTTTTTATGTCTTCACTAAAGAAGACAGAAATAATTTGCCGGAAATAGCAGGGGACCGGTAATCAAATGAGATGGAGGAACTGAGTGAAATCCAGGTTAGCCGGGAAGTGGTGTTAGGTAAATTGAATGGATTAAAGGCCGATAAATCCCCGGGACCAGGTAGGCTGCATCCCAGAGTACTTAAGGAAGCAGCCCCAGAAATAGTGGATGCATTAGTGATAATTTTTCAAAACTCTTTTGATTCTGGAGAAGTTCATGGAGATTGGAGGGTAGCTAATGTAACCCCACTTTTTCAAAGGGAGGGAGAGAGAAAGCGGGGAATTATAGGCTCGAAGGACCGAATGGCCTACTCCTGCACCTTTATTCTATGTTTCTATGTTTCTATGACAGAAAAGTTTTCAGCCTCGATTTAATATAACTGAGAGTTGTTGCGGACCTGCATTTTTCTGGAAGTTTGCCCCAATTATGTGGTGCATAAAAACGAGTAAATGTTGAAAATGAAGGCAGCCTCTCGGGTAGAAAAAAAAATATTTTCTCCAGAGAAGCCTTTCTACACTCACACCAACTCTTTCGCAATTTCATAGAAAAAAACATAGAAACATAGAAAATAGGTGCAGGAGTAGGCCATTCGGCTCTTCCAACCTGCACCGCCATTCAACATGTTCATGGCTGATCATCCAACTCAATGTCCTGTACCTGTCTTCTCTCCATACCCCATGATCCCTTTAGCCACAAGGGCCACATCTAACTCCCTCTTAAACATAGCCAATGAACTGTGGCCTCAACTACCATATGTGGCAGATAATTACACAGATTCACCGTGTGTGAAAAAAAATATTTTTCTGATCTCGGTCCTAAAAGATTTCCCCCTTATCCTTAAACTGTGCGTGGCCCCTTGTTTTGGATATAGTCAACAACGGCAACATCTCGGGTGGAAAATTATATTTTTCTCCAGAGAAGTGTTTCTACACTCACCCCAGATCTGTCACAATTTCCTCAGTATTTTTTAGAAAATTGTGGCTTTAGCTCTGTTGTTGAAGCAAGCTAATATTTCCAAATCCAGAAGTTCTTAATCAATTCACATCATAATTCTGCAAGATACAATGACAAATAGAGAAGTTCTCCATCACTCAACATCATCCGTCTGTCAACTTCCTATTTCTGTAGAAATCTTGAGTTGGCTACAATGCTGAGAACTATATTCTGCATTCTGTACCTTCCCCTTTGCTCCACCCATTGATGTGATGATATGCGCATGTGATGTTTAAGAAAGAACTGCAGATGGTGTAAAAATGGAAGGTAGACAAAAATGCTGGAGGAACTCAGCGGGTGAGACAGCATCTACGGAGAGAAGGAATATGCGACGTTTCGGGTTGAGACTGATGTCCGGGGGGGGGGGGAGAAAGAAATGAAGAGGCGGAGACAGTGGGAGAGCTGGGAAGGGGAGGGGAAGGAGAGAGAAGGCAGGGACTACCTGAAATTGGGGAAATCAATGTTCATACCGCTGGGGTGTAGACTACCCAAGCGAAATATGAGGTGTTGCTCCTCCAATTTGCGCCTGGCAATGGAGGAGGTCCAGGACTGAAAGGTCGGATTGGGAATGGGAGGGGGAGTTGAAGTGCTGAGCCACCGGGAGATCAGGTTGGTTAATGTGAAAAGAGAGGGGATGATGGGCGAAGCGATAGCCGAGCCTGCGCTTGGTCTCACCGATGTAGAGAAGTTGACACCTGGAAGAGCGGATAGAAACATAGAAACATAGACAATATGTGCAGGAGTTGGCTATTCGGCCCTTCAAGCCTGCACCGCCATTCAATATGATCATGGCTGATCATCCAACTCAGTATCCTGTACCTGCCTTCTCTCCAGACGCCCTGATCCCTTTAGCCACAAGGGCCACATCTAACTCCCTCTTAGATATAGCCAATGAAATGGCCTCAACTACCTTCTGTGCCAGAGAATTCCACAGATTCACCACTCTCTGTGTAAAAAATGATTTTCTCATCTCGGTCCTAAAAGACTTCCCCCTTATCCTTAAACTGTGACCCCTTGTTCTGGACTTCCCCAACATTGGGAATAATCTTCCTGCATCTAGCCTGTCCAACCCCTTAAAAACTTTGCACGTTTCTATAAGATCCCCCCTCAATCATCTAAATTCTAGCGAGTACAAGCCGAGTCTATCCAGTCTTTCTTCATATGAAAGTCCTGACATCCCAGGAATCAGTCTGGTGAACCTTCTCTGCACTCGCTCTATGGCAAGAATGTCTTTCCTCAGATTAGGAGAACAAAAGTGTACACAATACTCCAGGTGTGGTCTCACCAAGACCCTGTACAACTGCAGCAGAACCTTCCCGCTCCTACACCCAAATCCCCCTGCTATGAATGCCAACATACCATTGGCTTTCTTCACTGCCCGCTGCACCTGCATGCCTACTTTCAATGACTGGTGTACCATGACTCCCAGGTCTCGTTGCATACCTCTTTTCCTAATCGGCCACCATTCAGATATGTCTACTTTCCTGTTTTTGCTACCAAATTGGATAACCTCACATTTATCCACATTATACTGCATCTGCCATGCATCTTCCCACACACCCAACCTATCCAAGTCACCTTGCAGCCCCCTAGCATCCTCCTCACAGCTAACACTGCCTCACCCTCCCCCCCCCCCAGTTTTGTGTCATTCGCAAACTTGGAGATGTTGCATTCAATTCCACATCCAGATCATTAATATATATTGTAAATAGCTGGGGTCCCAGCACTGAGCCGCGATTAGGATGTTGGACGAGGTTGGAGGAGGTGCAGGTGAACCTGTGATGTGATCTCAACTGATTGGACAGCGTGCCAAACAAAGTGTTTCACTGTACCTCGGAACACATGATACACATAAAACCAAACGCAATGTTAAACCCAGATCCAGCCCTAAAGATCCCTTGCCCTTGTTCAAGCCAATCCATTTTGGCAAAAACAGAACACAACACAAATGGGGCAGAAATGTTTTTTTGAACTTCCGATCTAAAGAGGAGAGAAGCAAAACTCAAAAGGATGTGAGGGTTACTTGAAGTTACAGAAATACATATTCATACCGCTGGGCTGTAAGTGGAGCGGGAACAAATGGAACAAAAGTGCTTTTCATCTTATTATTATCCGTTTATTATCACTTATTAATACTGTAATTTACACGACATTTGAAGTCAAGTGGGACGAATCTCAGGCTCGAGCCCCGGTCCGTAGCCCGCGGTCGGAGTCTTTGAACGGACCCAGAGGTTGCGGTACCAGAGACCAAGGGGGACCTGACCAGGGGGGGGGGGGGGTGGGGGGGGGGGAGCGCCATGAGTGAGGAGGAGGAAGGGGGTGGGGCGGGGTCAAAATGCACCGGGCTTTTATTCTTAAACTGTGACCCCTGGTTCTAGACTCCCCTAACATCAGGACCCCCAACATCAACAACATCCAGGCTCAGGAATAGCTACTTCCCCAAAGCCATCAGGCTGTTAAACCTGGCTCGGACAAAACTCTGAACAATAATAACCCATTATCTGTCATTTGCACTTTATCAGTTTATTTATTCATTCGTGTATATATTTATATAATGGTATATGGACACACTGATCCGTTTTGTACTCAATGCCTACTATGTTCTGTTGTGCTGAAGCAAAGCAATAATTTCATTGTCCTATACAGGGACACATGACAATAAACTCACGAACTTGAACTTGAACATGGACATTTTTCCTGCATCTAGCCTGTCCATTCAATTAATAGTTACATGTTTCGATAAGATTCCCTCTCATCCTTCCATAACAGGAGGAGGAGGAGCCATCTTGGTGAACGGCTGCTAGCAGCAGCCGTCCGTCTTAAATTCGTTTTTTTTTGTTTTTTTTTAGTTTTTAGTGAGTCCTGTTTTTTTGTTTGTAGGGGATATGGTCTTTCAATGTGGGGGGGTAGGTGTTACTTTATTTATAGGTCCCTACCTGGTCGGTGTGGCAGCCTTTTTTCCGGGCTGCCCGTCGACCCGTCGTCGTGGCCTACCAGCGGGCTTGGAGCGCCGTTTCTTGGCGGGAACCACCCAGCACCTCGGCCTGCGTGGCGGCACTGCATTGGAGCGCTGGAGCGCTGGAGCGCTGGAGCGGAGCGGAGCGGAGCGGGCGATGCCTTGCCTGGGTCGCCGCGCTGGAGCTCTGGCGAGCTGGACCGCCGTGAGCAACATCTCCGGGCTGCGGGTTTGCGGAGCGGAGAGGCGGCGTGCGGAGAGACGGCGTGCGTAGAGGCGGCAAGGCGGCAGTGAGGAGAGCGGGCGCCGACTTTTTCATCTGGAGCCTAGGAGCGCCAAACCGACGCGGCCTTGTCGGCTTCGGCAGCCGCGGGCTCCAACCAAGAAGCGGCCGTTCCAAGTGGCCCAGCCGCCGAAAGGACTCTCCCGACGCCGGGGCAAGACCACCCGGTGAGAACGGCCAGGGACATCGGGCCTCCGTAGAGGCAACTGCGGTGGCCCCAATAGGCCTGACTTTGGGGTGAACATGGGGTGGGGACTGGACATTGTGCCTTCCTCCACAGTGCTATCCACTGTGGGGGGATGATTTTTTTTTGTCTAACTGTAGTCTTGTAGGTCTGTGTCCAAGATGGCTGCCGTGAAGAGAGAGTGGACGCTGGCACGATTTGGTTGCCGCTGCTCTCTCTTCACACTGTGTTTTTGATTTTCTGTTTTTGGATTGAATTCTGTTTTTAATTTGTGTCATTGTGATGTCTTTAATTACTTGTTTTACTCCGATTATATGTTTTTATTCCGATTACTATGTAAGGTGTCCTTGAGATGTATGAAAGGCGCCCATTAAATAAAATGTATTATTATTATTATCCTTCCAACCTCCAGAGTGTACACGCCCAGCTGCTCCATTCTCACAGCATATGACAGTCCCGCCATCCCGGGAATTAACCTGGTGAACCTACGCTGGGCTCCCTCAGTAGCACGAATGTCCTTTTACTCAAATTTGGAGATCAAAACTACACACAATACTCCAGGTGTGGTCTCACCAGGACCCTGTGCAACTGCAGAAGGACCACATTCCGACTAAACTCAACTCCTCTTGTTATGAAGGCCATGGGGTGTACATGAGGGGAGGGTGGCGGGATGGGTCGGGTGGGAGGGGGCGGGGTGGGGTGTGGCGGGGAGGAGGGGAGGGGGGCGGGGTGGGAGGGCGGGGTGGGAGGGCGCGGTGGGAGGGGGGTCGGGGTGGGGGTGGGGCGAGGTGGGGTGGGGGCGTGCCAACGGTGGACCAGTCGAGGGATACATTGTAACGTCCTAACAATGTCGGCGTCCTTTAGGTGGCGACTATTCTCATACCTTGGGTTCGCAATCAAAGTATTTCATGGGACGTCACATCTGACGATAATGTATCCATTCATTAATACACCCGAAGCAAACGCAACGAAACACGAGTCAATCTACCACGACTCTGGGCCTAAAGCTAACACAGCACACGGTGGCGGCGGGAAAGGATGTGGGGGGGGGGGTGGTCTCATCAGACGCGACCTACCTATGACAAGAATGGAGGTCGAGGCCAGGCCTTCCTTGCTCGTTGTCCCGCTCGACGCTGAGCAGGTGTAATTACCAGTGTGGTTCAATAACAGTCCGGCAATGAGTAGCTGTTGCCCGCCTCCCTCCAGCTGCGAGTTGTCGTGGTACCAGTGAAAGACAAGGTCGTGATTCGCAACCACCGAGCATGTGAAAGTCACGGTGGCTCCCACCGCGTGCATCGAGCGATCTGGGAGAATTGTAATGCTAACGGAATCTGGTCCATCTAGAATAAATGCATGGGTGGGTTCGACATGACGCTCGTCGTCTAGCGGATCTCCCCGCGGTCACCTCATGCAATCTACAACTCGTGCAACGGACACAAACTGAGGTCAACTACAGTGGGCCTGTCCCACTTACGCGATTTTTTGTTGAAAATCCAGCGGCGACCAGGAAAAGGTGACTACTCACGACCATATATGCGTCACCCCACGACATGTCGACGAAAAAATCGCGTAAGTGGGACAGCCACATGTTTCAGCCGAAGACGGGCAGCAAATGCTGGAGTAACTCGGCGGGGGACAGGAAGCCGTCTCTGGAGAGAAGGAACGGGTGGCCCTTCTCCTCGACCAGAAACGTCACTCATTCCTTCTCCCCAGAGACGCTGCCTCTCCGCCGGTTGGGTTACTCCAGCATTTTGTGCCTGACTTCGACGAATCTGAAGTCGGGAACAACTATTCCAAAAGCTTCTGATGGTTTGAAGGCGTAGCGTTAAAGAGCATTTGACTCTACCTCGGAGCACGTGTCAAAAACTAAACTAAACTTAACTAGACTAAACCTCGAGCCTAAAGGGCCTGTCCCACTTAGGCGACTCTTTAGACGACGTCCAGTGACTAGTTTTAATGAAATTCACATACGACACCTGGCAACAACCTACGACAACACTACGACAACCGACGGCAATCTACAACGCTGAAAATGTTTCAACATGTCCCAAAAAATCGCCTAAGTGGGACAGGCCCATAAAGATTGCATGTAAAACAAAGCATTTGCATCAACCGCATCAGGTCGTAGATTTTGCCTGTTATTTGCAACGGGGGATTTGATGCAGTTTTTAATTTGTGAAGTATGCAGGTTTAAGGCTTTGTTTAACAAATCTAGTGGGATTTCTACCGCTAAAGGAGGGTCTGACCTAGGCAAGATTGTGGACGGGACATCAAAGAAAGATACTCCTTGATCAGATCCCCGACCACCGACTCAGCCACATGCAATTACCAAACCTATATTGTTGAGAATTGGGGTGGTGAAGGGAAACAAAGACTTTGCAAGTTGGCATCAGGTCTGAAGAATTGTCTCGACCCGAAAGGGAGTACAGAGAAGGTTCACCAGACTGATTCCTGGGATGTCAGGACTTCCATATGAAGAAAGACTGGATAGACTCGGCTTGTACTCGCTAGAATTTAGAAAGTTGAGGGGAGATCTTATAGAAACTTACAACATTCTTAAGGGGTTGGACAGGCTAGATGCAGGAAGATTGTTCCCGAAGTTGGGGAAGTCCAGAACAAGGGGGCACACAGTTTAAGGGTAAGGGGGAAGACTTTTAGGACCGAGGTGAGAAAAAAGGACCAGAGAGTTGTGAATCTGTGGGCATTTGGGACGGAGATGAGGAGAGACTTTTCCACCCAGAGAGTTGTGAATCTATGGCCATTTGGAACTGAGATGAGGAGAAACTTTTCCACCCAGAGAGTTGTGAATTTGTGGAATTTCCTGCCACAGAGGGCAGTGGAGGTCAAGTGACTGGATGAATTTAAGAGTGAGTTAGGTAGAGCTCTAGGGGCTAGTGGAGTCAAGGGATATGGGGAGAAGGCAGGCACGGGTTATTGATTGGGGCGGTCAGCCATGATCACAATGAATGGCGGGGCAGTGTTCCAAGGGCCGACTGGCCTCCTCTTGCACCTATTTTCTATGATTCAATGTTCCCGCTGGGCCTCTGTGCAGCCCTATTTGTGTTTGTCCCCCCCTCCCCACACAAATTTGGACTTGGGTAATCTAATCGCTGGAGATACAGAGAGAGGGAGTGGGGGATTTTATCTGTAGGGTTCTATCTATAGGGTTGGTAATGATGAGCTGGTTCTGAGGGACACTCACAAACCACATCGACATTATATGGGTCGCTCGTTCTATTGTTGTTGCCGTCCGATGCGAGGCAGGTGAATCCCTCATCAAACCTCAATACGCCGGAGATGATGAGGGTTTTATTGTCCAGAACGAGGGTAGCTCTATCACCCAGGCCGATGGTTTTATTCCACTGAAACCACTCGAAGTGTTTGGCCTTCCAGCTGACTTGACACGTGAGAGCCACCGTGTCCGAGAACTCGACTGGGTGAGAATTATTGGTGGTGATTGTCGGCTTGTCAATAACCTCTGTCGAAAGATGGGAGATTAACGTTTTAGAGGGGCCGACGCGAGGAACTGCAGGTGCTGGTTGTCCAAAAAATATGATACAAAGTGCTGGAGTGAAGCACTGAGTGCTGGAGTAACTCAGCGGGTCAGGCAGCATCTGTGGAGAACATGGATAGGTTACCTTTCACAGAGTGCTGGAGTAACTCAGCGGGTCAGGCAGCATCTGTGGAGAACATGGATAGGTGACGTTTCACAGAGTGCTGGAGTAACTCAGCGGGTCAGGCAGCATCTGTGGAAAACATGGATAGGTGACGTTTCACAGAGTGCTGGGGTAACTCAGCGGGTCAGGCAGCATCTGTGGAGAACATGGATAGGTACAAAGTGCTGGAGTAACTCAGTGGGACAGGCAGAATCTGTGGAGAACATGGATATGTACTTTGAAACGCACTGAATAGTGAAAGGCCTGGACAGATTGGATATGGAGAGGATGTTTCCACTAGTTTGAGAGTCTAGGACCAGAGGGCACAGCTTCGGTATTAAAGGGACGTTCCGTTTGGAAAGAGACGAGGAGGAATTTATTTAGCCAGAGGCTGGTGAATCTGTGGGATTCTTTGCCACAGACGGATGTGGAGTCCACAAGTCAGTGGATATATTTAAGGCAGAGATAGATAGTCTTGATTAGTGCGGGTGTCAGGGGTTACGGGGAGAAGGCAGGAGAATGGGGTTAGGAGGGAGAGATATATCTAATTCTGCTTCCATCACATGCCCGTATGACCTTAAAACAGTTCAGGGTGATAGTTCACTGCTAATTAATTAATAAAGAGAAAGCAGTGCTCCAAATATCCTTTGTGGATATGAGCGACTTGATCCATAAATGACCCCTCCCCCACTTCTCACAGTTTCGTCACATTCACAAACGATGGGCAAAGTCTAATCGGCAGAATTTTTAAAGACATCCCATTATTTGTTTTGTACCAAAATAAACACAACTGCTATCTACCTCGTTGTTGATCCTCGGACTATCCTTGCTGGCTTTACCTTGCACTAAACGTTCTTCCCTTCATCCTGCATGCACACACTGTAAGTGGCTCGATTGTAATCATGTATTGTCTTTCTGCTGACTGGATAGCACGCAACAAAAAGCTTTTCACTGTACCTCGACTGAAAACTGCATTGTCAATAGACTATAGAGGACCTGGAGTATTGCGTACAGTTTTGGTCTCCTAATCTGAGGAAAGACATTCTTGCCATAGAGGATTTGAGTATAGGAGCAGGGAGGTTCTACTGCAGTTGTACAGGGTCTTGGTGAGACCACACCTGGAGTATTGCGTACAGTTTTGGTCTCCTAATCTGAGGACAGACATTCTTCCCATAGAGGATTTGAGTATAGGAGCAGGGAGGTTCTACTGCAGTTGTACAGGGTCTTGGTGAGACCACACCTGGAGTATTGCGTACAGTTTTGGTCTCCAAATCTGAGGAAAGACATTCTTGCCATAGAGGATTTGAGTATAGGAGCAGGGAGGTTCTACTGCAGTTGTACAGGGTCTTGGTGAGACCACACCTGGAGTATTGCGTGCAGTTTTGGTCTCCAAATCTGAGGAAAGACATTCTTGCCATAGAGAGAGTACAGAGAAGGTTCACCAGACTGATTCCTGGGATGTCAGGACTTTCATATGAAGAAAGACTGGATAGACTCGGCTTGTACTCGCTAGAAGTTAGAAGATTGAGAGGTGGGGGGTCTAATAGTAACTTACAAAATTCTTAAGGGGTTGGACAGGCTAGATTGTTCCCGATGTTGGGGAAGTCCAGAACAAGGGGTCGAAGTTTAAAGATAAGGGGGAAATCATTTAGGACCGAGATGAGAAAAACATTTTTCACACAGAGTGGTGAATATGTGAAATTCTCTGCCACAGAAGGTAGTTGAGGCCAGTTCATTGGCTATGTTTAAGAGGGAGTTAGATGTGGCCCTTGTGGCTAAAGGGATCAGGGGGTATGGAGAGAAGGCAGGTACAGGATACTGATGGATGATCAGCCGTGATCATATTGAATGGCGGTGCAGGCTCGAAGGGCCGAATGGCCTCTACTTCTGCACCTATTTTCTATGTTTCTATGTTTCTATGCAGGTGGCTCGATTTTAATCATGTATTGTCTTTCTGGTGACTGGATAGCACGCAACAAAAGCTTGTCACTGGACCTCGACTGCAAGCTGTATTGTCAATAGACTATAGATGAGGGAGCTGCAGATGCTGGTTTCAACGGATGACAGACGCAAAAATGCTGCAGTGACTCAGCGGGACAGGCAGCGTCTCTGGAGAGAAGGGACGGGTCACGTTGCGGGCCGAGACCCTTCTTCAGACTGAGAGCCAGGGGAGAGGGAGACACAGAGATAAGGAAGTGTGACGTGTGAAAATGGGACATCAAAATGGTTGCAGTTCAAGGAATCAAATGGAGAATAGCTCATTGGTAGCTGGGGGAATTTGACATCTCAGCAAACAGAGTTAGTCTGAATGTCCCCGATTACATATTATCGCGCACACACACACACACACACACACACACACACACACACACACACACACACACACACACACACACACACACACTCACACACACACACTCACACACACACACACTCACACACACACACACATTCACACACACACACACACACACACACACACGCACACGCACACAGACACACACACTCACACACACATACACACACACAAACAGACACACACGCACACACGCACACTCACACAAACACACACACACACACACACAGACACACACGCACGCACGCACGCACACACTCACACACACACATACACACACACACACGCGCACACACACACACACACGCACACACACGCACACACACACACACACACGCACACACTCACACACTGATCGGAAAATACGTGTGAGGCTGTTTACGCGAACTCGGCTGCGCGGTGGATCTGACTCGCTGAAGCCGGTGTGTGTGTGTCTGTGTGTTTTTAACACCGTTAGTAAATATAGAATCAGCTGGGGAATTGTTCGACAGCATCTGCCGAAACCGCCAACACAGAGCTGAAGGGAATATTAACCCCTTCCCTGCCGGAAGGAACAACAAAAACACAGGTGTCAGAGGTTATAGGGAGAAGGCACAGACTGAGTTAAAGGACATTCCTTTAGGAAGGAGATGATGAGGAATGTCTTTAGTCAGAGGGCGGTGAATCTGTGGGATTCGTTGGCACAGACGGCGGATATATTCAAGGCAGAGATAGATATTTTGTTGATTAGTGCGGGTGTCAGGGGTTATGGGGAGAAGGCAGGAGAATGGGGTGAGGAGGGAGAGATAGATCAGCCATGGTTCAATGGCGGAGTAGACTTGATGGACCGAATGGACTAATTCTACTCCTACATTCCAACCATTGTCCTGCTAAATTTGACAAGGGCAGCATTTGATTCACCTGAACGCAATCCTTCACCTCACACGAACAGGCGCAGGAGCCTGAACACTGTAATGTCCAGACCCAGGAACAGCTTCTTCCCAACAGACACAAAGCTATTAAACACTACAACCTCCTAATAGTCTCTGAGCTCATGGACTTGGGGGCATTGGTTTTGTCTGAAATTGGTACATGTGACAAATAAATGTATCTCGTATCTTATATCTTGAGTATGTCTATGTGTGTGCGTATGGATGCAACATAACTTCCTCAAACTCAACAGCAATAAAACAGAATTCCTCCTCATAGGCTCCAAAGCCACACTCAGCAAAATCAATAACCCCACTCTCACCATCAATAACCCCACTGTCTCCCCATCTCCCCAGGCCCGCAACCTTGGCGTGATCTTTGATTCCACCCTCTCCCTTGAGCCTCACATCCGCCATGTCATTAAAACCTCCTTCTTTCACCTCCGCAACATCGCCAAAATCAGACCCTCTCTCACACCGCCCGCTGCTGAAAGACTCATCCATGCCTTCATCTCCTCCCGACTGGACTACTGCAACTCACTTCTCCTTGGCATCAGCTCCACCGACATCAACCGACTCCAACTGGTCCAGAACGCAGCCGCCCGACTCATCACCCACACCAAATCCTGGCATCACATCACTCCAGTCGCCAAATAACTTCACTGGCTTCCCATCTCCCACCGGATCACCTACAAAATCCTGGTCCTCACCTACAAAGCCCTCCACCATCTGGCCCCCCCCCCCCAATATCTCACTGACCTCCTCTCCCCCTACCAACCCTCACGGTCCCTCAGATCCACATCAGCCGGTCTCCTCTCCATCCACGTCCAACCTCCGCAGTTTTGGGGACAGAGCCTTCTCCAGGGCAGCTCCCAGGCTCTGGAACTCCCTCCCCCAACTGATCCGCAATTCCGTGTCCCTCACCATCTTCCTGTCCCGCCTCAAGACCCATCTCTTCATCTCTGCCTATCCTTAGCCCCACGTCCCCCTCCCTTTTCATCTGTGCTTGAATTGCCTCATATTGTGTTTTGAATTGAATTCTGTCTTTAATTTGTGCACTAGTCATGTCTCTACTATTTATTTCATTCCGCTTACATGTTTTTCCTCTACTTGCTAAATGTTTGTAAGGTGTCCTTGAGACTCTTAAAATGCGCCCATAAATAAAATGTATTATTATTATTATTAGTATGTGAGTGTGTATGTGTTAGGGAGAATGTGTGTGTATGTGAGTGTATGTGTTAGACATAATGTGTGGTGTGTGTGTGTGGTGTGTGTATTGCATGTGTATGTGTGTATGTGGGTATGTGAGTGGGTGTTAGAGAGAATGTGTGTGTGTGTGTGTTAGAGAGATGTGTGTAGGTGTGTGTGTGTGTGTGAGTGTTAGAGATATGTGTGTGTGTGTGTGTGTGTTAGAGAGATGTGTGTGTGTGTGTGTGTGTGTGTGTGTGTGTGTGTTAGAGAGATGTGTGTGTGTGGTTGAGAGTGTTTGAGAGAGATGTGGGTGTGTGTTTGTTGTTCGTGTTGTGTGTTGTGTTAGAGAGAGGTGTGTGGTGTGTGTGTGTGTGTGTTGTAAGAGAGATGTGTGTGTGTGTGTGTGTGTGTGTGTTAGAGATATGGGTGTGCGTGTGTTGTTAGAGAGATGTGTTTGTTTGTTTGTGTGTGTTAGAGAGATGTGTGTGTTAGAGATAATGTGCGTGTGTGTGTTAGAGAGATGTGTGTGTGTGTGTTGTGTGTGTTGGAGAGATGTATGTGTGTGTGTGTGTTGGAGAGATGTGTGTGTGTGTGTGTGTTGGAGAGATGTATGTGTGTGTGTGTGTTG
This sequence comes from Amblyraja radiata, assembly GCF_010909765.2. Classification (NCBI taxonomy): domain Eukaryota; kingdom Metazoa; phylum Chordata; class Chondrichthyes; order Rajiformes; family Rajidae; genus Amblyraja; species Amblyraja radiata. The sequence goes on from NW_022630099.1 coordinate 5,020,941, forward strand.
GAGAGATGTGTGTATGTGTGTGTGTTCGAGAGATGTGTGTGTATGTATTGGAGAGATGTGTGTGTGTGAGGTTGTGTTGGAGAGAATGTGTGTGTGTGTGTTGGAGAGAATGTGCGAGGTTGTGTGTTAGAGATAAATGTGTGTGTGTGTGCGCGTGTGTGTCTGTATGTATGTGAGTGTGTGAGTGTCTGTGTGCGTTTGTGTGTGTGTGTGTGTTAGAGAGAATGTGTGCGTGTGTGTCAGAGATAATGTGTGTGTATGTGTGTATGTGTTAGACATAATGTGTGTGTGTGTGTGCATGTGTGTATGGGTGTATGTGAGTGTGTGTTTTAGAGATAATGTGTGTGTGTATGTGTACATGTGACTGTGTGTGTGTTAGAGAGAATGTATGAGCGTGTGTGTGTGTGTTTTTCCTTATCTAAGTGCTGAATGGTCTACCCGTCATTCTTAAACTGGACACTGATAGATCTGCCATGATAGAATGGTGGGGTAGACTGGTTGGGCCGAATGGCCTACTTCTGCTGCAATTTCTTGCGGTTTTAGTTGGGCCATAGGGCTTGTTTACCAGATGTATGTCTTGGCCGCTCATGGTCGGGGCAGGTGTTTAGCAATTTCCTGTTTCTGCTGCCTGTTCTGTGTTGTTCTCCTTTCCATGGAAGCCCCCCCACACACACATATTTACAGACTTCCTCTTATTTTGTTTTTCCATCACAAAATATCTCTCCTAATGGCTTACTTAATTATTCTTAATGGGTCGGCCATTTGGAACGGAGACGAGGAAACACTTTTTCGCACAGAGAGTTGCGAGTCTGTGGAATTATCCCCGTTCCTGCCTTCTCCCCATATCCCCTGGCTCCACTATCTTTCCCTATATAGATCTCTCTTGAAAGCATCCAGAGAACCGGCCTCCACCGACCTCTGAGGCCGAGAATTCCACAGGCTCACAACTCTCTGTGTGAAAAAGTGTTTCCTCACCTCCGTTCTAAATGGCCGACCACCTTATTCTTAAACTGTGTTTGTGGCCCCTGGATCTGGACTCCCCCAACATCGGGAACATGTTTCCTGCCTCTAGCGTGTCCAAAACCTTAATAATCTTATATGTTTCAATGCAATACCCTCTCATCCTTCTAAACTCCAGAGTGTACAAGCCCAGCCGCTCCATTCTCTCACCATATGACAGTCCCGCCATCCCGGGGATTAACCTGGTGACCCTACGCTGGGCTCCCTCAATAGCAAGAATGTCATTCCCCAAATTAGGTGACCAAAACTGCACACAATACTCCAGGTGTGGTCTCACCATCGTCCTGTACTACTGCAGAAGGATCCATTGGTCCGAGTTTGGCACAGATCCCCCTGAATATTTCCAAACCATGCAACCATCAATCCCTGCCTCAACCACTTCCTCTGGCAGCCCGTTCCATACTTGAAAGAATGGGTCGACTGGGCGTGTGTTCACTGGAGTTTAGAGGAATGAGAGGAGACCCTATAGGAACATCAACAATTCTTGAGGGATTGGACTGGCTAGATGCAGGAACATTTTTCATTATGTTGGGGGGAGTCCAGAACAAGGGGTCACAGTTTAAGTATAAGGGGTTGGCCATTTAGGACTGAGATGATGAAACACTTTTTCATCCAGAGAGTTGAGAATCTGTAGAATTCTCTGCCACAGAACGTAGTGGAGGCCAATTCACTGGATGTTTTCAAGGGAGAATTAGTTTTACGTCTTAGGGCTAAAGGAATCATGGAATATGGGGAAAACGCATGAACGGGGATACTGATTTGAGATGATCAGCCATGATCATATTGAATGGTGGTGCTGGCTATAAGGGCTGAATTGCATACTCCTGCACCTGTCTTCTGAGTTTCTGTGTTTCTAAGATTCTATGTTTCTATGTTTTACATCCACCACCCTCTGTGAGATGAAGTTGCCCCACAGGTTTCTATTATATCTGTGATTTGTTTTTACTGAGTCAGTCTGAATGCCCGTAACGTCACGTATCCATGTTCTCCGCAGATGCTGCCTGACCCGCTGAGTTACTCCGGCACTCTGTGAAACGTAACCTATCCATGTTCTCCACAGATGCTGCCCGGCCCGCTGAGTTACTCCAGTACTCTGTGAAACGTCACCTATCCATGTTCTCCACAGATGCTGCCTGACCCGCTGAGTTACTTCAGCACTCTGTGTCTATTTTGTTCCAATATACATTGGTCCCATTCATTAGTTTACCTTCCCAATTGCATCAGAAAAAAAGCTCCTGGAAGAATCTTTTAAGAAAGAACTGCAGATGCTGGAAACATCGAAGGTAGACCAAAAAGTTGGAGAAACTCAGCGGGTGAGGCAGCATCTATGGAGCGAAGGAATGGGCGACGTTTCGGGTCAGCTGAAGATCAGCTGATCAGTCTGAAGAAGGGTCTCGACCCGAAACGTCGCCTATTCCTTCGCTCCATAGATGCTGCCTCACCCGCTGTGTTTATTCAGCTTGTTGTGTCCGCCTGTGGAATTCTTTGCCGGAAGAAATTAGTGGGTTACAATGTTAAATTAGTGAGTTACAATATAAAATGCAATACGTTCGCCACGATCGCATCTTCTCCTAACCTTCTACAGGTGCACGGTAGACAACATTCTGACTGGATGCACCGTGGTCTGGTTCGGCAACTTGAACTTTCAGGTGCGAAAAATACTACAAACATTTGTGACCACTCCCTCATCTGATCTGACCTCCCCATCATCGAAGGGATCTATCGCAGTCGCTGCCTCAAACAGGCCGCCAACATCATCAAGGACCCACACCATCCTGGCCACACACTCATCTCACCACTGCCTTCAGGAAGAAGGTACAGGAGCCTGAAGACTGTAACGTCCAGGTTCAGGAATAGCTGCTTCCCCACCGCCAGCAGGCTATTAAACACGACAACGAATAAGCTCTGAGCTCTGAACTGCAAAATACTATATTATTAGTTGTTACATAATATACTTTATTTGTTATTTGCACTATATTTGTTATTTATTGAACATTTTATTTTATTTCTCTTCCCCCGTTATATACAATGTTTACATATTCACATATTGTGTTGTGCTGCAGTAAGTAAGAATTTCATTCTCCCGTCTGGGACATTTGACAATAAAACGCTCTCTTCTCTCTCTGGATTAAAGGATACGAAGATCACTTGAGCAACAACAAACTGGGGGATAAAACATTGACAATGAACATGGTCAAACTCACCGAGTGCCTTCAGTGTGATGGTCGCTGAGGCTTGGACGCTGCCAACTTCAGTGAGTGACACTGTATAAACCCCTTTGTCCAACTCGTTCACCGACTTCAGCACCAGGGACCCGCTGGGGGAGTTTAAATCCACCCGTGACCTGTAATCAACTTGGATCGACGAGGAAGTTCCGATCCAAGAGACGATCGTTATCCCTTTGAAAAGCCAGTTTCCGCTTTCGATAGCTGCTGACGGCCGCACCGTGAACACCGCGTCTCCCCCGATGGGGACATCTATGTCGCTCTGTGCCGGCTCGACGGTAAATCCCTGCGACCCGTCTGAGGGTGAGAAACGCGCATGAGAGCGGGTGACAGCAGACAATAAATAATAGGTGCAGGAGTAGAAGCCGTTCGGCCATTCGAGTCAGCACCGCCATTCAATGAAATCATGGCTGATCATCCCCAATCCGTACCCCGTTCCTGCCTTCTCCCCATATCCCCTGACTCCGTTATTTTTTAGACCCCTATCTAGCTCTCTCTTGAAAGCATCCAGAGAACGGGCCTCCACCACCCTCTGGGGCAAAGAATTCCACAGACTCACAACTCTCTGTGAGAAAAAGTGTTTCCTCGTCTCCAAATGGCTTACCCCTTATTCTTAAACTGTGGTCCCTGGTTTTGGATTCCCCCAACATTGGGAAAATGTTTCCTGCTTCTAGCGTGTCCAAGCCCTTAACAATCGTATATGTTTCAATGAGATGCCCTCTCATCCTTCTAAACTCCAGAGTATACAAGCCCAGCCGCTCCATTCTCTCAGCATATGACAGTCCCGCCATCCCGGGAATTAACCTTGTAAACCTACGCTGCACTCCCTCAATTGCAAGAATGTCTTTCCTCAAATTAGGGGACCAAAACTGCACACAATACTCCAGGTGTGGTCTCACCAGGGCTCTGTTCAACTGCAGAAGGACATTTTTGCTCCTATATTCGATTCCTCTTGTTATAAAGGCCATAAAGAAATTGGCTTTCTTCACTGCCTGCTGTACCTGCATGCTTACTTTCATAGACTGATGTACAAGGACCCCCAGATCCCGTTGTACTTCCCCTTTTCCCAACTTGACGCCATTTAGACAATAATCTGCCTTCCTGTTTTTGCCACCAAAGTGGATAACCTCACATTTATCCGCATTAAACTGCATCTCACAAGCATCTGCCCACTCCCCCAACCTGTCCAAGTCACCCTGCATTTTATAGCATCCTCCTCACAGTTCACACTGCCGCCCAGCTTTGTGTCATCTGCACATTTGCTAATGTTACTAGTTCTCTCTTGAAAGTATCCAGAGAATCGGCCTCCACCGCCCTCCGAGGCAGAAAATTCCACAGACTCACCACTCTCAGGGTGAAAATGTGTATCCCCATCTCCTTTCTAAATGTCAGACCCCTTATTGTTAAACTGTGTGTGGCCCCTGGTTCTGGACTCCCCCAACATCGGGAAATGTTTCCTGCCTCTAGCAAACTGTTAATAATCTTATATGTTAAAATGAGTGGCCCTCTCATCCCACAAAGCCGACCAAATCCATACTCCGATCTATTAACTACCTCGTCTCTTGCCGGCTCACCTGACTGCCCATACCCACCCCTTTGCCTGCCGTTGGTTTAAGAATCCAGTATACAGAATGAAGAGAGGGCCCAGAGGCGGTTTATGAGAACAATTCCAGGAATGAGTGGGTTAACGTACGATGAGCGTTTGTCGGCGCTGGGCCTGCACTCACTGGAGTTTAGAAGAATGAAGGGGGGACCTAATTGAAACTTCACCGAATAGTGAAAGGCCTTGGATAAAGTGGATGTGGAGAGGATGTTTCCACTAGTGGGAGAGTCTAGGACCAGAGGGCACAGCCTCGGAATAAAATGGAGTTCATTTAGAAAGAAGACGAGAAGGAACTTCTTTAATCAGAGGGTGGTGAATCTGTTGAATTCATTGCCACAGGTGGCTGTGCTGGACAAGTCAATTTATATTTTTATTTGAGGCAGACACTGAGTGTTGGAGTAACTCAGCGGGTCAGGCAGCATCTTTGTGGAGAACGTGGACAGGTACAAAGTGCTGGAGTAACTCAGTGGGTCAGGCAGCATCTCTGTGGAGAACGTGGACAGGTACAAAGTGCTGGGGTAACTCAGCGGGCCAGGCAGCATCTCTGGAGAGAAGGAATGGGCGAGGTTTCGGGTCGAGACCCTTCTTCGATTTTACTAGCATCCGCAGTTCTTTCTTACACATATATTTTCCTAAGGCAGAGATACATCAGTACGGGTGTCAGAAGGTGTGGGGGAGAAGGCAGGAGAAGGGGGGGGGGTGGCGGGGGGGGGGGGGGGGGGGAGGGGGAAAGGTAGATCATCCATGGCTGAACGGCGGACTAGACTTGATGGGCCGAATAGCATAAATCTGCTACTAAATCTTACGAACGAATGAATTAGCATGAGCTAAAAAAAACACAAAAAGCTGGATGTAACTCAGCGCGTCAGGCAGTGTCTCTGGAGAGAAGAAATGGGTGACGTTTCGAGTCGAGACCCTTCTTCAGGTTAGGCGACTGAGTTAGGGGGGGGGGGTGGTTGGTAGAAACACTGGGTCTGTTAGAAGAGTCTGAAGAAGGGTCTTGACACGAAACCTCGCTTATCCTGACCCGCTGAGTTTCTCCAGCACTTTGTACCTGTCCACGTTCTCCACAGAGATGCTGCCTGACCCGCTGAGTCACTCCAGCACTCTGAATCTGTTTTTTTTTTAATTTGTAAGGTAGCATCGATAGTTCCACTGATCTCCACGCAAACGGGTGTTAAATCCCAGTCCACTTACCTGTTAACACGAAGAAGCAAACGAGGAGCGCGGTGAGCCGACAGTCCGCCATCGGGACGGAGCAGCGCCTCTCTCCGTAGCCAGCGGGGAGTCTGAGCCGCTGTTGCTGCCGCTGCCGCCCAGATCACTGCTCGCCCGCGTCACAGGAGGCGGGGAAAGCTCGGCTCAGCTGATCACAAAACGCCACGGCACGTCGATCAGTTGAATGGAAGACTCCCAGTGTGTTCCAGCTTCAAGGACAGTTTCTTCCCAACTGGTGGCCGATTTGGAAAAGGGGAGATGCAACGAGACCTGGGTGTCATGGTACACCAGTCATTGAAAGTAGGCAAAGGTACACAAAATTGCTGGGGAAACTCAGCGGGTGCAGCAGCATCTATGGAGCGAAGGAAATAGGCGACGTTTCAGGCCGAAACCCTTCTTCAGACTCAATGAATGTTGAAAGTAGGCATGCAGGTGCAACAGGCAGTGAAGAAAGCGAACGGTATGTTAGCATTCATAGCAAAAGGATTTGAGTATAAGAGCAGGGAGGTTCTACTGCAGTTGTACGTGGTCTTGGTGAGACCACACCTGCAGTATTGCGTACAGTTTTGGTCTCCTAATCTGAGGACAGACATTATTGCCATGGAGGGAGTACAGAGAAGGTTCACCAGACTGATTCCTGGGATGGCAGGACTTTCAAATGATGAAAGACTGGATAGACTCGGCTTGTACTCACTAGAATTTAGAAGATTGAGGTGGGATCTTATAGAAACTTACAAAATTCATAAGGGGTTGCACAGGCTAGATGCAAGAAGATTATTCCCGATGTTGGGGTCCAGAACAAGGGGCCACAGTTTAAGGATAAGAGGGAAGTCTTTTAGGACCGAGGTAAGAAAATGAATGTGGTGAATCTGTGTAATTCTCTGCCATAGAAGGTAGTTGAGGCCAGTTCATTGTCTATATTTAAGAGGGAGTTAGGTGTGGCCCTTGTGGCTAAAGGGATCATGGGGTATGGAGAGAAGTCGGGTACAGGATACTGAGATGGATGATCAGCCATGATCATATTGGATGGCGGTGCAGGCTCGAAGTGCCGAATGGCCTCCTCCTGCACCTATTTTCTATGTTTCTATGTTTCTATGTTTCTATGTTATCCGGCAACTGAAGCATCCTACCAAAATCAAGGATCTACTATCTACCTCACTGGTGACCCTCGGACTATACTTGGTCTGACGTTGCTGGCTTGACCTTGCACTAAACGTTATTCCCTTTATCCTGTATCTGTACACTGTGGACGGCTCGATTGTAATCATGACCAGTCTTTCCGCTGAATGGATCGATAGCAGGCGACAAGAAATCTTTCCACTGTACCTCGCTACACGGGACAACAAACTGAAATAACACTAATCATTCATTTGTTCCATATCTCTCTACATCACTGTCTATATCTCTCGGTTCCCTTTCCTCTGACGCTCTGTCTGAAGAAGGGTCTCGATTTGAAATGCCACCCATTCCTTCCCTCCAGCGATGCTGCCTGACCCGCTGAGTTACTCCAGCGTGTTGTGTCCTTATTCCGCGCTCAGGGATGAAGGTTCACAATAACAGCACCACCCACAGCGGTCCGATTCTTCGGACAACAGCGGCGACCACTCGAGGAAGGTTGTTACTACAGGCAGAGACACAAATAGGCAGCATCTAGGGAGCGAAGGAAATATACAACGTTTCGGTTCGAGACCCTTCTTCAGAGTGAGAGATGTCTTGGGAGGGAGGAGGAGAAATTCTCCAAAATAGGAGTAACTCAGTGGGTCAGGCAGAGTGTTATAGAGTGATTCCTGGGGTGTCAGGGCTTTCATATGAAGAAAGACTGGATAGACTCGGTTTGTACTCGCTAGAATTTAGAAGATTGAGGGGGGATCTTATAGAAACGTACAAATTCTTAAGGGGTTGGACAGGCTAGATGCAGAAAGATTGTTTCCGATGTTGGTGAAGTCCAGGTCACAGTTTAAGGATAAGGGGGAAATATTTTATATTTTAGGACCGAGATGAGGAAAACCTTTTTCACACACAGAGTGGTGAATCTCTGGAATTCTCTCCCGCAGAAGGTAGTTGAGGCCAGTTCGTTGGCTATGTTTAAGTGTGAGTTAGATGTGGCCCTTGTGGCTAAAGGGATCAGGGGGTATGGAGAGAAGGCAGGTATAGGATACTGAGTTGGATGATCAGCCATGATCATATTGAATGGCGGTGCAGGCTCGAAGGGCCGAATGGCCTACTCCTGCACCGATTTTCTATGTTTCTATGTTTCTATGTTTCTATGATTCAGTGTAGTAACAGGCCCAAATCGCATACACCGGCCACCAATGTCCCAGCTACACTAACCCCACCTATCCACGTTTGGCCCATATCCATCCAAACCTGTCCTACCCATGTACCTGTCTAAAAGGGCTTTCTCACTGTGCGACCTGAAGCAATACTTAACAAGATTTAACATCGTGGGAACCTTCTGCGATAGCAGTATGGCATTCGTGGACCACCGAGGACCTCCGTGGCGCTAACGGCAGGTAGTCGTGTGACTTGGTAAGGTCGGGAGAAAATTCAAACATTTTTGAATTTCTCCAAGAGTGACTTGAGCAGCATTGCAACATTGTATGAACATAGTGGCCAGTGCGATATCCGTGCGATATCCGTAATAAATCTTGCGGGTACCGTGGGAACTCCTGCGAACGGTGAGTAACTGAGCAGTTTGATTGTCAGTGCTTGTTTTACCTCATTGTTAAATAAATATATTTTTTACTATCAGATTGATGTCTGCAATTCTTCATTAGCACATCACTACAAGATGAATGTCTCTAATGTTATAATCCCTCTCATGCTGAAACACAAAATAGTTGAAGGGAGGGGAAATAATCACATTTTCATTCTTTTTCATTTTTGAGTGTTCAGGTACCTCACTTGCTGAGCTATTTTACTCCAGCAGTTTGTGTCTCTTTTTGTCTAAAGCAGTTTCTAAGACTGGAGGAACTTCGCGGGCCAGGCAGCATCTACGGAGGGAAATGGACATGCGACCCTTTCTTCAGGCTGCCTTATCTCTCTCCCCCCCCCCCTCCCCCCCAACTCCCACCCCCACACACAAATGCTGGAGAAACTCAGCGGGTGCAGCAGCATCTATGGAACGAAGGAAATAGGCAACGTTTCGGCCCGAAAAGTTGCCTATTTCTTGTGCATGTGTCGGAAGGAACAGCAGATGCCGGTTTAAAGAAAATGCTGGAGTAAATCGACGGCAGGCAGCATCTCTGGGGAGAAGGAATGGGTGACATTTCGGGTCGAGACCCTTCTGATATGCTGCTTGTCCCGCTGAGCTACATGTTGTGTCTATCTTCGTTTTAATCCAGCATCTGCAGTTCCTTCCTGGCCGAGCCCGATTGAAAGATGAGAGGCTGGGCGATAGAGCACTGGGTCTGACAAGGATCAGGCTTCAGTAAGCAAAGTAAAGAGAGGTGGCAACGTTTTGGAAATGAAGCGGGTAATCCGAGTGATGGCGAGACGGTATCCTCTAATCATAATATGTCGGAAAGAACTGTAGATGTTGGTTTGCGCCGATGATAGACACAGTAATACTGGAGACAGACATAACATCATGGACGGGCAGCATCTGGATAAAATGAATGGGTGACGTTTCGGGACGAGACTCTGAAGAAGGGTCTCTAACCGAAACGTCACATTCCTTCTCTCCAGAGATGCTGCCCGTCCCGCTGTGTTACTCCAGCATTTCGTGTCTATCTTCCGTATGCTCTGTGATGGTCATCTCGGAGTCAAGTGGCAACTCTGGTCTGTAGACACGAGGAAATGCAGATGGAGGAATCACGAGCAAAACACAGAGCGTTGGACGAGCCTGACCCTTTGAGTACCTCCATCACTTTGTGTTGAAGTCAGGTCTGGACATTGCTTGGCTCAGTCTCAGGCGCCGGCTAACTAGGAAGGTCGAGTCAAAGTCCAGCACTAACACTCAAGAAATAATGTTTGCGGCCTGATGTTATCAATATTTAATTGAAATCATTAATAAAGTAAATAACTAGATACCGGTCTAATCCGTATCTACGGGATTGGACAGGCTAGATGCAGGAAGAATGTTCCCGATGTTGGGGGAGTCCAGAACCAGGGTCCCAGTTTTACAGTCTACCGTGGGTACTCTTTAATTACAGCGGGCAGGCAACTCCCTTCAGTTTCCCAGGGGGTCGGGACGGGACTGGAGTTGGGAGGGAAAGGTGGGGGAGTCGAGGGAGAGGAGGGGGAGACAGATGGGGGTGTCTTCATTTACTGGCGGTGGGTGTCTGTCACTGAAACAGGCAGGTGAGATTTCACATCCACCTTGTGTGTGCCTCTCTCTCTCTCTCTCTCTCTCTCCATCCCTCCCTCTCACACAGGCATGACTGGAGGAACTCCGCGGGCCAGGCAGCATCTACGGAGGGAAATGGACAGGCGACCCTTTCTTTAGGCTGCCTCATCTCTCCCCCCCCCCCTCCCCCCAACTCCCACCCACACACACGATTGCTGGAGAAACTCAGCGGGTGCAGCAGCATCTATGGAACGAAGGAAATAGGCAACGTTTCGGCCCGAAACGTTGCCTATTTCATTCGTTCCATAGATGCTGCTGCACCCGCTGAGTTTCTCCAGCATTATTGTGTACCTTCGATTTTCCAGCATCTGCAGTTCCTTCTTAAACACAAATGTTGAAAATGCAGCACCGAGTTCCTCCAGCACTTCGTGTTTTGCTCAGTATTCCAGCATCCGCTGTCTCGCGCGTCTCCAATAAAACAAAACTGCTGTCAAAAGGGTGAAGAATAGGGGCAGAGATAGATACATTCCTGATTAGTGCGGCTGTCAGGAGGTTATGGGGAGAAGGCAAGAGAATGTGGTTGAGAGGGAGTGCCCATCTGTTACTATTAATTGGACAGTTCGGTCTGTGAAACGCAACACGCCAGCCCCGACATCCAGCCCGGTGGTCAGTCCTTTGAAGATAGACACCAGTTGCTTGGAGCAACTCAGCGAGACAGGCAGCATCTCTGGAGAGAAGGAACGGGTGGCGCTTCGGGTCGAGAGCCTTCTTCAGACTGAAAGTTTCACCTCTCAGTAGATAATAAAATAAGACAACCATCACGGTCAATGTGAGACAAATTCTTTATTACTATTTGACAAAATAAAAAGACGACTTCTTGCACATATTGAGAGAAGGTGCATCACACCAAACAACATTTGTCTAAAAAAAACAGATTATTCTTCAGCTCATTAAAGAGCTCGGGTGAAATTCTGACAAAGTTTGTGAATGCACTTGTATCGTCTTCGCACAGCACATTAAGCAGCTGATCATATTGTCCAAATTGAGGTCTCCGTTGAAAGATGGGCTTCACCCAGTGAGACTTCCTCTTAATTCTCTTTTTAATTAATCTCACCCTTCTGCCTTCACGCAAGCGTTCTCGATGCACATAGTTAGTATAGGCATGTCTCCAAATGAGCCAATTCAACCAAGGGAGGAATATAGTGTGTGAAAAAAACCAATATAGTGTGTGAAAACAAAGTAACATCATTTGTGCCACGTGATTAACAACACTACAGTTCACGATGTTCATTCAAGATTAACGGGAAAGCTCGGGAGACGGACAAGTCACTCGCACAAATAACAGAAATGCAGAGTACCGTGGGAACTCTTATCTACCCCCCGTTATATCGTGCGAAACTCGTGCTGGACCACGACCACTTCACTCTGGTGACATCTTGCGTCAACTCGCCCCGTGAAAAAGCCCCATAACAAAATTCTTAAGGGGTTGCACAGGCTAGATGCAGGAAGATTGTTCCCGATGTTGGGGAAGTCCAGAACAAGGGGTCACAGTTTCAGGATAAGGGGGAAGTCTTTTAGGACCGAGATGAGAAAACATTTTTTACACAGACAGTGGTGAATCTGTGGAATTCTCTGCCACAGAATGTAGTTGAGGCAACTTCATTGGCTATATTTAAGAGGGAGTTAGATGTGGTCCTTGAGGCTAAAGGGATCAGGGGGTATGAAGAGAAAGCAGGTACAGGATACTGAGTTGGATGATCAGCCATGATCATATTGAATGGCGGTGCATGTTCGAAGGGACGAATGGCCTCTACTCCTGCACCTATTTTCTATGTTTCTATGTTTCTATGTTTCTATGTAACAACCGCAGGGAAGGAGCTATTCCTGCTGGTCCGGGAACGGAGAGACCTGTAGCGCCTCCCGAATGGTAGGAGGGTAAACAGTCTGTGGTTGGGGTGAGAGCAGTCCTTGACGATGCTGAGCGCCCTTCGCAGACATCGCTTGCTCTGGACAGACTCAATGGAGGGGAGTGAGGAACCGGTGATGCGTTGGGCAGTTTTCACCACCCTCTGAAGTGCTTTCCGATCGGAGACAGAGCAGTTGCCATAACATACTGTGATACAGTTGGTAAGGATGCTCTCGATGGTGCAGCGGTAGAAGTTCACCAGAATCTGAGGATAGGTTGACAGGGCTTGTATTCACTGGAGTTTAGAAGGATGAGAGGAGATCTCATTGAAACACATAAGATTGTTAAGGGGTTGGACACGCTAGAGGCAGGAAACATGTTCCCGATATTGGGGGAGTCCAGAACCAGGGGCCACAGTTTAAGAATAAGGGTTCGGCCATTTAGGACTGAGATGAGGATAAACATTTTTCACCCGGAGAGATGTGCATCTGTGGAATTCTCTGGCACAGAAGGCAGTGGAAGTCAATTCACTGGATGTTTTCAAGAGAGAGTTAGATTTAGCTCTTAGGAATAACGGGAGTAATGCATAATTTGAGGGGGGGTGGAGTCAGAACTGGGGTACAGATTTTGGAGCCCCTGTACATAAGATTGTTAGATTTTCTGCCACAGAGGGCGGTAGAGGACAATTCACTGGATGAATTTAAAAGAGAGTTAGATGGAGCTCTAGGGGCTAGTGGAGTCAGGGGATATGGGGAGAAGGCAGGGACGGGGTACTGAATGTGGATCATCAGCCATGATCACAACGAAAAACGGTGCTGGCTCGGAGGGCCGAATGGCCTACCACTGCACCTATTTTCTTTGATTCTCTGTGTCTATCATGTTAGGTATCGATAGGTTTTTGCCAGGGCCTATTTCCGTGTTATGTGGCTCCATACACCATATGCCCGGGACTATCATCTACTATTCACGGAGGACTGCGAGCGGCCACAAGCTGTTTCCGTCTATTGCGATACATTGAATAGAAATATATAATAAATAATAATAATAATAATAAGAATTAATAATAATAATAATAATAAATAATAATATATAATAATAAATATAATAATATAATAATTATAATAGATAATACATATAATGAAATAATAATAATAATAATAATAAAATTTATACGGATCAAGGTCCAGACAAGGGGCAACATTACATCAAAATGCCTTGCATAGTAATTATCACAAAATACATATAAAATCTTGGTCTAGTCACTTATAAAAACATCATAATTGATATATTTTGTTTAAAACACAATACATAAATTAAAAACCCAGATTAAAAGAATGATCAATGCCCTACAACGAGACAACGATACCAGTGTCTCCACAGCTGGGATTCGTAGCGTGTAGTGCTAACCCTTATGTTTGACAAAGCCACAATAAGCACATTTTTAGAGTCATTTATCCTGCAAATGAATTTATACATGTTGTGTCTTAGGATAGCTTCTAAAGTACTGACTCCTGCAGCCACAAACATATTACTGGCACTACACAATCTAGGTTGCCTCAGCAGTGTTCTCATGGCATCGTTATATGCCACCTTTGGTCTCTGCATACTTGTCTTTCCATAGTTGGACCACAGGTGTGCAGTGTAGAGTGGTGTGCAATATGCTCTAAATAGCGACAACTTCACCACATCTACACACGCACCTAATTTACGCAAGAGAATATTCGCCTGTATATACAGCATGCGTCGTTGCCTATAAATATCCTCATCATCTGAGATGGTGTTCCTCACTGCTGTTTACATACCACCGCTAACGCTAAGCTAGCACTGGCTAGTCTGCATGATGCTATCCACCAGCTGAAAAACAACCACCAAGACATCGTGTTTTTAATAGCAGGAGAATTCAATCACGCCAAGCTGAAGACTGTAATGCCAACATTTCACCAGTTTATTGATTTTCCGACCAGAGGAAACAATATCTTGGACCAGGTCTACTGCAACATTGCCAAGGGCTACAAAGCGTCCCCCTGCCCCCATCTTGGCCGATCCGATCACATCAGTCTGGACTTAACACCTGCATACAGATCCCTCATTGCAAGGACAAAGCCAACAGTTCGCACCATCATGGTCTGGCCAGAAGGAGCCATGGACAGGCTACAGAACTGCTTTGAGTACACTGATTGGGACATCTTTAAACAGGCTGCCACTCACATCAACCACACAGACCTCAACACCTACACCTCATCAGTATTGGATTACATCACCTTCTGTATGAACAGTGTCACCACACAGAGGACAATACTGACAATCCCCAACCATAAGCCATGGATGAATGGCGCTGTAACTGGTCTGCTGAAGGCCTGGGATGCAGCTTTCCACTCAGGTGATGCAGAGGCCTACAAAACAGCAAGGTCCAGTCTGAGGAGGGGCATCAGGGAAGCAAAGCACCGCTACACGAAGCGTATCGAGGAGCATTTTAACAGCTCAGACTCTCGACGCGTGTGGCAGGGCATCAGAACCATCACCGGCTACTACAGCTCCACACATGCACAAAGCTCATCCCTCCCTGACGACCTGAACTGTTTTTTTGCCAGGTTTGATTGCGTCGACAGCAGTGACAACATACGGGCGCAGCAGGGACCCTCACCACCGGTGCTGACTCTGAGCCCCCACGACGTGAGACGGACCCTGCAGCACATCAACCCCAACAAGGCCACCGGATCTGACGTAGTACCAGCGCGGGTTCTGAAGCACTGCGCGGGGGAGCTGACTGCAGGGCTCACGGACCTGTTTAACACCTCCATGCTGCAGGCCTCCGTCCCCACATGCCTCAAGACAGCCACAATCATCCCTGTGCCAAAACAATCAGCCATCAGGTCCCTCAACGACTATCGGCCAGTGGCGCTGAAACCGGTGGTGATGAAGTGCTTCGAACGTCTGGTACTGGGACACTTGAAGAACAACATCCCCCCCCCCTTAGACCACCACCAATTTGCCTATAGGGCAAACAGGTCGACGGAGGACGCAATGTCACTGGCCCTCCACTCCACCCTGACACACCTTGACCAGCGGGACAGTTATGTGCGGATGCTATTCATAGATTATAGCTCCGCCTTTCACACCACCCCTCCCCCATAAACTAGTCACCAAGCTGGACCACCTGGGCCTCAACACACACCTGAGCAGCTGGGTCATGGACTTTCTCACCGGCCGACCACACACTGGGCGCATGGGGAGGCAGGTCTCCTCCAGCATCACCCTGAACATCGGTGCACCACAGGGCTGTGTGTTGAGCCCCTTCCTCTCCTCCCTCTACACTCTCGACTGCAAACCCACCCACGAGGCCAACACCATATTAAAGTTTGCAGATGACACCATCGTGGTAGGCAGGATCACGAGTAACAACGAGGCCGCCTACAGGACAGAGGTAGAGAACCTGGTGAGCTGGAGCCGTGAGAACAACCTGATCCTCAACGCAGCAAAAACAAAGGAGATGATCCTGGACTTCAGGAGGAGACCGAAGACCTTCGACCATCAGCCCATCACCATTAACGGCGAGACAGTGGAGGCTGTGCAGAACATCAGGTACCTCGGGGTCAACATCAGCCACGACCTGACCTGGACCGTCAACATCACGGCGACGGCCAAGAAAGGACTCCAAAGGCTTCACTTCCTGAGGTGCTTGAAGAGGGCACGTCTCCCACAACAGCTGCTGGTGACCTTCTACAGGTCAGTCATCGAGTCAGTTCTCACATACTGCATCACAGTATGGTACTCTGGCTGCACCGCAGAGAACAGGAAAGCTCTCCAACGCGTCATTAAGACTGCTGAGAGGATCACTGGCACCCAGCTCCCCAGTCTGGAGGACATCTACCGGACCCGCTGCATCCGGAGGGTCAAGGGCATCATTAGAGACAGCACACAGCCTGGACACTGCCTCTTCACCCTCCTGCCCTCAGGAAGACGATACAGGACACTGAGCGCCCGCACGACAAGACTGAAAAACAGCTTCTACCATAGAGCTGTGACACTACTGAACTCTATCCCCCTCCCACACTGATTCCCCCCCTCTCTCTCACACACCCGCCCATACTCCTAAATGTTTATAGTGTAATTTATTTTTTAATAGTTCTTTTTTAAACGTATTTTGATACTCATATTCTTGTGCAGCTGGAGGACTGCTCCAACAACATTTCGTTGTCTTGTACAATGACAAAAAGATTATAATTCTTATAATTATAATTCTGTAATAATATGCCCTAGATATTTTACCTTATTACAGACACTAAGTTTATTGTCAGACAATTTAAAATCAGGATATTTTAGACATTTATCCTCTTTGGATCTACAGATCATAACATCACCCTTACTAGCATTATATTTAATGTCATGTTCCACACCATACACAGAACATATAGTAAGGAGCTGCTGGAGACCAGCGCTAGATGGACTAAAGACCACAAGATCACCAGCATACATAATATGGAAAAATAGTTGCAGGAGGAGGCCGTTCGCACCTTCGAGTCAGCACCGCCATTCAATACGATCATGGCTGATCATCCAAAATCAGTACCCAGTTCCTGCCTCTGCCCCATATCCACTGATTCATATAGCCCTCAGAGCTAAATCTAACTCCCTCTTGAAAACATCCATTTAATTGGCTTCCATTGCCTTCTGTGGCGGAGAATCCCACAGATTCACAACTCCTTGGGCGAAAAGGTTTCCCCTCATATCAGTCCTAACTGCCCTACTACCCCTTCATCCTAAACTGTGGACCCTGGTTCTGGAGCCCCGGGAATTAAGACAAAAGTGACATGTCTCCTAAAGGAATTTAATCCGTGGAACTCGTTGCCACAGAGGGCTGTGGAGGCCAAGTCAGTGGATATTTTTTAAGGTAGAGATAGACGAGTCCTTGATTAGAACCGGTGTCAAGGGTTATGGGGAGAAGGCAGGAAAATGGGAATGGGAGGCAGAGATCAGCCATGATTGAATGGCGGAGTAGACTCGATGGGCCGAATGGCCTCATTCTACTCCAATAACTTGTGAAACTGTGAACTTGTGATGCTTGTTGAAACAACGAGCTGATCAATGGGTCGGCTCGGCTACCTCCGTAGTTCACTGTAAACCGATCGATCATCCAGCTTCAGACCCTGTTGGAAATGGACACATCGTTACAGACAAATATGGAGAGGGCTAGACTATGGTGCACGGCAAACACCTTCCACCCAATCAGTCGATACATAAAACAGATAAGCCTCCGACATTTTCGCAACCTCCAACCGGATCCCACCACTGGCCACATCTTCCAATGGATGAAGGGATTCAAAGTAACATTAGCAAATTTGCAGATGACACAAAGCTGGGTGGCAGTGTGAGCTGTGAGGAGGATGCTATGAGAATGCAGGGTGACTTGGACAGGTTGGGGGAGTGGGCAGATGTATGGCAGCTGAAGTTTAATGCGGATAAATGTGAGTTTGTCCACTTTGGTATAAAAACAGGAAGGCAGATTATTATCTAAATGGCGTCAAGTTGGGAAAAGGGGAAGTACAACAGGATCGGGGGGTCCTTGTTCATCAGTCTATAAAAGTAAGCATGCAGGCACAGCAGGCAGTGAAGAAAGCGAATGGCATGTTACTGGCCTTTATAGCAAGAGGAATCGAATATATGAGCAAAGAGGTCCTTCTGCAGTTGTACAGGGCCCTGGTGAGATCACACCTGGAGTATTGTGTGCAGTTTTGGTCCCCTAATTTGAGGAAGGACATTCTTGCTATTGATGGTGTGCAAGGTTAAATCCCGGGATGGCGGGACTGCCATATACTGAGAGAATGGAGCGGCTGGGCTTGTACACTCTGGAGTTTAGAAGGATGAGAGGGCATCTCATTGAGACTTACAAGATTATTAAGGGTTTGAACACGCGAGAGGCAGGAAACAAGTTCCCGATGTTGGGGGAGTCCAGAACCAGGGGCCACAGTTTAAGAACTAAGCCACAGTTGAACACAGGGGACTATGAAGGCATGATAGAGGAGCTGGCCAAGGTAGACTGGAAAGGGATCCTAGCAGAAATGAAGGTGGAACAGCAATGGCAGGAATTTCTGGGCATAATCCGGAAGATGCAGGATCATTTCATTCCAAAAAGGAAGAAAGATTCTAAGGGAAGTAGGAGGCAACCGTGGCAGAAAAGAGAAGTTAGGGATAAAATAAAACTAAAAGAAAAGATGTATAACACAGCAAAGAGTAGCCGGAAGCCAGAGGATTGGGAAACTTTCATAGGGCAACAGAAGGAAACAAAACGGGCAATACGGGCTGAAAAGATGAAGTATGAAGGAAAGCTGGCCAGGAATATAAAGAAATGTGGGTCACTTGACGGCAGACACGGGTGAAATTATTATGGGCAACAAGGACATGGCAGAAGAGTTGAACAGGTACTTCGGATGTGTCTTCACTAAGGAAGACACAAACAATCTCCCATAAGTACTGGAGGGCAGAGGATCTAAGGGGAACTGAAAGAAATGTTCATTAGGCGAGAAATAGTATTGGGTAGGCTAATGGGACTGAAGGATGGTAAATCCCCTGGGCCTGATGGTCTGCATCCCAGGGTCCTCAGGGAGGTGGCTCTAGAAATAGTGGACGCATTGGTGATCATTTTCCAATGTTCAATAGATTCAGGATTAGTCCCTGTGGATTGGAAGTTGGCTAATGTTATCCCACTTTTGAAGAAAGGAGCGAGAGAGTAAGTGGGGATATTACAGACCAGTTAGCCTGACTTCGATGGTGGGAAAGATGCTGGAGTCAATTATTTTCAGAAAGCCTTTGATAAGGTCCCGCACGGGAGACTGGAGACCAAAATTAGAGCACATGGTATTGGGGGTATGGTGTTGATATGGATAGAAAATTGGTTGGCAGACCGGAAGCAAAGAGTAGGAGTGAACGGGTCCTTTACAGAATGGCAGGCAGTGGCGAGTGGAGTGCGGTAATGCTCGGTGTTGGGACCGCAACTGTTTACCATATATATTAATGATTTGGAAGAGGGAATTAGGAGCAACATTAGCAGGTTTGCGGATGACACAAAGCTGGGTGGCAGTGTGAACTGTGAAGAGGATGTTAGGAGGTTGCAGGGTGACCTGGACAGGTAGAGTGAGTGGGCAGATGCGTGGCAGATGCAGTATAATATAGATATATGTGCGGTTATCCACTTTGGTGGCAAAGACAAGGGGGCAGATTATTATCTCAATGGTGTTAGTTTAGATAAGGGGGGGGGGGGTACAGAGAGACCTGGGCGTCCTTGTACACCGGTCACTGAAAGTTGGCGTGAAGGTACAGCAGGCAGTGAGGAAAGCTAATGGAATGTTGGCCTTCATAACAAGAGGATTTCAGTAAAGGAGTAAAGAGATTCTTCTGCAGTTGTATAGGGCTCTGGTGATGTTAGGATGGAACCCGGTTCACTGGCGCTGTGAGGCAGCAACACTACCCGCTGCGCCACCGAGCCGCCTTTGACCTGGATCAGTTACTTCAAAAGAAATCAACAAAAATAATGAACTTACCATATATGTGGGGTCTCCCTCTGGCGCGTGAGTGATTCCCTGCAAGATTAAACACAATACCGTCTGAATTACATGCAGGAATGAACTGCAGATGTTAGTTCAAACCGAAGATAGACACAAAAAGCTGGACTACCACAGCCGGACAGGCAGCATCTCTGGAGAGTAGGACATGGTGACGTTTCGGATCGAGACCCTCCTTTAGACGGGAGAGGTTGTTGAGGCTGGGACTATCTCTGTCCCACCCTCTCCCCAATCTGAAGAAGGGACTCGACTCGAAATGTCACCCATTCCTTCTCTCTAGAGACGCCGCATGTTCCGCAGAGTTACTCCGGCTTTTTGTATCTATCCACCGTCTGAATTATCTTTGATATTCACAGAGCCATGCCGCACGGAGACAGACCATTCAGCCCCACTGGTCGATGCAGGCCAAGTTTCCCCCATCTAATCCACAGAGGGTGGTGGGTGTATGGAATAAGCTGCTGGAGGAGGTAGTTGGGGCTGGGACTATCCCAACGTTTAATTGACAGTTGTACAGGTAAATGGATCGGACAGGTTTGGAGAGATATGGGACAAACGAGGGCAGGTGGGACGAGTGTAGATGGGGCATGTTGGCCGTTGTGGGTAAGATGGGCCGAAGGGCCTGTTTCCACGGTAGAAACTCTCTAACTAGGGCGCTCAGTTCAGAGTAATTCCGTGCATTTCAAGAATGTTTTCATCAGTCAATGAAAGTAAGCATGCAGGTACTGCAGCCAGTGAAGAAAGCGAATGGCTTGTTGGCCTTCATAACCAGAGGAGTTGAGTACTGGAGCAAATAGATCCTTCTGCAGTTGTACAGGGCCCTGGTGAGTGTGTATATATAAGCACTGATCTTGTTTTCTTCTGTTATGTACTATGTTTACATATTCTGTTGTGCTGCAGCAAGCAAGAATTCCATTGGCCTATCTGTCCTTATGAGGCAATGGATTTCATAGATTCTCCACCAGTTCGTGAGAAAGTTGAAGTTGTCGCACAAAGGAATCAGACAAGGAAGACTGGTGCCCGAGTACATTACTGTCACGCTGACAATTCCAAGCACGGTTCCTCAAGTCCACTGTCACCTTTCACAAAATAACAAAACTCATCTCATGAAAGAAAACCCGGCACCAACCTGATCTTTACCCGGGAGATTTTCATAGGTTGCCAGTCCGTCCTCGGCATCTGTGGCCGAGGTAGCTGCAGAAATAAAACAACGCGTTCAGTCACGAAGTCAAGGGCACCAGAATCATGTGTCCGGCGCAAAGGAAGAATATTCGGCCCGTTCCCACTGTACTAGCTATCAAGTGTCTCCAATTCCCTTCCCGGCAATGGACCCATTACCCTGTGAAAAGAGGACTAGCAACTGAGATCAGATGAACGTCTAAATAACGCGGACTTCACTTTTCATAAGTTGATATATTAATTCCCAGCTCACACTATCTTGAGTTGAACAGGTGAACTTGAAGTGTTCCGAGGATATGTCCCGACCCGAAGCGCATCTCCAGAGATACTGCCTGACCCGCTGAGTTACTCCAGCACATTGTATCTGTCTATGTTCTCCACAGAGATGCTGCCTGACCCGCTGAGTTACTACAGCACTTTGTACATGTCCACGTTCTCCACAGAGATGCTGTCTGACCCGCTGAGTTACTCCAGCACTTTGTACCTGTCCACGTTCTCCAGAGAGATGCTGCCTGACCCGCTTAATTACTCCAGCACTTTGTACCTGTCCACGTTCTCCACAGAGATGCTGCCTGACCCGCTGAGTTACTCCAGCACATCTTGCACAATTCTACACAGTTCCTTGTGTTAAACTTCAACTTAACTTCAACGAACAGAACAAGTATCTGGATTAATATCCACCGTCTTCAATGCAAATATCTACACTGGGCGCCGGTGTGATCATCAAATCAAATCCAACTAACAGAGGCACTCTCCCTCCACTCAGTGACAGGGCAGTTTAGAATCTAAAGGTCATAATTTCATGAGTGATAGAAGCAGAATGAGGCCACTCGGCCCATCAAGTCTACTCCGCCATTCAATCACGGCTGATCTATCTCTCCCTGCTAACCCCATTCTCCTGCCTTCTCCCCATAACCCCTGACACCCGCACTAATCAACAATATATCTATCTCTGCTTTAAAAATACCCACTGACTTGTGACCTCCACAACCATTTGTGGCAACGAATCCCACAGATTCACCACCCTCTGGCTAAAGAAATTCCTCCTCGTCTCCTTCCTAAAGGAACGTCCTTTAATTCTGGGGTTCACTCAGAAGCCACTCACTCTGTCCCCCTGGACTCCTGTTCGCGTCGTATTTCGTCCCAGGTTCGGCTTTCGGCCTAAAAAAATATATACAGGAAACAACGTCAACTTATAGATTAGTTCAGTTGAAGAGATACAGCGCGGAAACAGGGACTATCTAAACAAATCTGGACAGGTATATGTGTAGGACAGGTTTCGACCAAACGCGAACAGGTGGGATAGTTGGATAGTTAGATGCTCTAGGGGCTAGTGGTTTCAAGGGATATGGGAAGATGGCAGGCACGGGTTATTGATTGGGGGCGATTAGTCATGATCACAATAAATGGCGGTGCTGGCTCGAAGGGCCGAATGGCCTCATCCTGCACCTATTTTCTATGTTTCTACTAGTGTAGCTGGGACATGTTGGCTGGCATGGGCAAGTTGGGCCGATGGGCCTGTATCCGCGCTGTCTCACACTATAACTTTATAAGTCTAAGTCTTGCCCACCCCCCACCCCCCCACCCCCCATATACACATACACCTCAGATTACCTATCCATATTAGACCAAGTGCAGACCCGTTGGGTCTGTTCCCAAAAATGTGCGGTTGTGGGGGGGAGGCGACATGCAGCATCACACACACTAACTCTCCCCCCCCCGCACACACGCTAATTACCCCCCTTGATATTATATTAATATTATTCATTTGCTCCTTTTACACCATAACAACCCTATCTACTGACGCATAGCCCCCAACTTGCAGTCACATCTAGAGAGGGGGGGGCGAAGGTAGCGTGTGAGAGATGGTAGGGGATGGGAGGAGAGAGGGGGTGAGAGTGAGGGGGAGAGAGAGGGGGTGCTGAGAGGGGGGTGAGTGGAAGGGGGAGAGGTGGGGTGCATGGAGGAGGGGGAAGGGTGGACGGAAGAAGGTAGGGGGTGTGGAGGTGAGGGTCGTTAGGGGAGGGAGGGAGGGGAGGATTATGGAAGGAGGGGATAGAAAGAGGGAGAGAGGAGTTGAGCGGGGGGATGAAAGGTTTTTTTAGAGGGGGGAGGATAGAGGGAGAGG